>NW_026705738.1:300000-464923 GCF_029867415.1 Vicia villosa
GTGTGACTATGTTTTGATTTTTTTATTGAATAGATGGTCGGAGCCCAAAAAGAGAGAGATTGCACCGGGAATAACCGGGGAAAAGAGAATCCCAATAAATCACCTTCAAAGAGAGCATTGACAAAAAAGAAACACTCATTATGGAAACAACAATCTTCCTGAAGATTGATGTCATTCTTTGTTAAGTGTCCACACAATAGTTTGCTTCTCTATGCACACGTTTTAGCAAAATTTCCTTTGCCCTGAGATAGAAAAGACTTGATTTTGGTGACGAGACTCTTCCCATACCACTACAAACTTTCTTGGAATGGAAAACCAGCATTACTAACTGGGAATCAATGTTGATTTCAATATACTTGAACCTCAACCTAGTAGCAAGCTTAATCCCTTCATAAACTCTCCAGAGTTCGGCAACAAACTCATTACAAATACCGATTCTCTTGGAGAAACCACCAAGCCATTATCATTCATTTCCTTTAATAAGACCCCAACAGCCTGCTTTTCCATTCACGTTCTTTGACCCGTTAGTATTCACTTTAACCCATCCTGAAGGTGGATACTCCCAACGGATCAGTTGAATTTCTCTAGGCTAATTCACAACAATTTTTTAAGCTAGCCTTGCTTTACCATAGTATCTCACCAATCTTCTAATATGATTTTCTAGGCAATAAGGTCTCTTAAAGCTGTCATCACGGACCTCTTTGATGTGTCATTCCCATAAACTATAACAAGACGTAGCCCAATAGGCCTTCAAATCTTCCTCCTCATTTCATCCCAAATCACTACTTATGTTCAACTTGATTCATTGATCCGTATTTCCATAAAAGAAGTTGTTCCTCGTATTTGCATGGACTAGAAATAACCAAAGAGACATAACCATAGGGCAATCTCTTAGCACATTATTTACCAGTAATTTCTGACAAACCACCGCTAGTCCTCCAAACTTTGTAATTTGGTAACTTACACGATCGACTAGATTGATCCTAGGACATGTGTCTCAAAGTTTTAATTTTCTCTAAGTTCATTTTATGAGTGAGCATGATTCTGACTTATCAAGGGAAACAAGATTTGTTTGTAAAGGAAACTAATTATTGTCTAAGTACAAAGAATAAGTCTTCGACTATAAAATACTGGGTAAAATGTAAAGGTCAAATTTAAAGGTTTGCAAGAATGGTAAAGTGCAGAAAAGTAAAGGTTCAATCGAAATGTAAAAGATTCTAGTTTTAAGTAAAGAAAAATAAATGACGAAAGACTAGTTTTAATGAAATTGTAAATAACTTTAAGGTAAAGAAAATAATGGTGTTTTCATACATACATGATCAACAGACTCTTTTCTCTCGCTCCGGTACTTCGAGTATTTGAATGATTTTTGTATACAATGTCAAAAACACACAAATCTTAAAACCTAAGATTCCTATTTATAATGATTCGTCCCTAACGGTCTCTACACATATGAGCGCCACTGTAACATCCCGATTCTTCGACACCGGAAATTATCACTTAATTGGTTAATTGGTAATTGGAAGGCACAATAGATTTATTCTGTATTAATCTAAGAAGATTATTATAAGAATAAGTGGATTAGTAGGAAATCCAAAGGCTAGTTGGAATGGAGGGATATTGGTTAGAAACCAACAAGATGGCAAAATTGTAATTATGGTATAGTTGGAGGGCATAATGGATATTGGACTTTATTTGCATGAGCTTAAGTGTTGTTTGGCTTACAAATCAGATTTTTATGGTTGAAGTGGAGTAAGAGAAGCTTATGTTCTTCCTCATCATCTTCATTTTCGCAACCTTTTGGCATCCCTCCCTAAATTGATCATAACTCTCTGCTCACAGCTCCGATTGAGGTAATTCTTGAAGTTTTGGAAAGCTAACGAAATTCCCTTCGATTTGATATACTAATTCGCATTCATGGATTCTGTTTTGAGGGAGATACGCAGGTTTGAAGTGGAGTGATTCATGCTGAGTTGTGTGTAAATGCAGCTACGAATTTGATGATGAAGAAGGTGAACCTTTGGGCAAGAGGAGAGTTCAAAGGCTGCATTAACACCATCCTAACCTCTCTAAATCCAAGGTGAGTCCCATAGTTAGGAATGTGGGTAGGATTTGGGAAATTACATGTTCAAGGGTTTAACTTGTGATCAATGTGATACATGCATAATTAAACAATGAGTTTGGTATTTTTGAAATAATTGATGTTGCATGTTGACACTCTATGCCTATTCCTACTAAATTTAGATATATGTATGTATAAACATGATTTAAATTGTTGTGGCATGTTGGGATTTATTTGGAGTGAAGTTGGATTAGAGTTGGAACTTTAAAATGCAGATTTTTGGGGTCTGTCAGTCATGTAACCGGTTACATGGTTGATGTAACTGGTTACATGTGTGAAAAAGGATGAAAAACGCAGTTTTTGGGTCATGTAACCCGTTACATGATTCATGTAACCGGTTACATCACTGTTGGGCAGATTTTTCAAAACTTTGGAAATTCGTAACTTTTGCGTCGTAAGTCCGTTTCGCGCAAACTTTATATCGTTGGAAAGCTAGCGACGTGTACTTTCTAATAAAATTGGTCCCCAAACCAGAATGTTTGATTTAATAATATTGTAAAACCACTTAGTGAACATTGTCGGTCGAGATTTTACGTTACTGATTCCCCCGAGAGTAGTTCCGTTCCGAATAGAGAATCGAACGCCTCCTTAGTCGTGTGAGACTTGTTTAAATTATATTTTAACATGTTAATGTTGTATATGATAATGAATGTGTTGATTCTCAATATGCGGATCATTAATTAATGCATTATATTGATATGCTTCATGATGATCATATTATATCTATCCGTCCGTTCGATTGACGTTCGGAGATGGTTGCTTGTTTGTGGCATGATGCTTTGTGTGATAATGATCATTAATGCCCGTTGTTTCGGTTAAACATTCGGGATTGCTTGTATTGTGAGATTGACGCTTGTTATGCGAGTGGTATGCTAGAATCGAAGTGGGCCACTACTAGGTGGTAAGGCATCATTGTATATGGACTAGTTTCCAATTTACCATTGCAATGTGCTCGTGAGAGTCTATGGGGCGTGTCTCACTTGCAGAACACATCGGCGTTCTTGGTATGACAAACACACCTAAGCTACCATTGCAGTATGCTTGTGAGAGTCTTTAGGGCGTGTCTCACTTGCAGAACACACTTGGCGTGATTGGTATGGTGGAGTAGTGATGCCACTTAGGCGATATCACCTGGATACTCACCTCTAGTGGTGCCATGTAGGCTACACCACTAGGCTCCTAACCGGATGGGCTTGTACAGTCAATTAGGCGTATTCACACTTGCGGAAACCATAGTGCGTATGGATGATGACGGGGCCGTGACGCCGTGTAGGCAATGTCACCGCTGTAACTCGTCACAGATAGGATTCCATGTAGAATTTGTCCGCTTCATCTAGCGATGGTCTTGTGTGAGTCTTCTTGACGACAGGTACTTGGTGAACTCACCGAGGGTGTGTGTGCGGCCTAGGTAGATTGGTTGTTACCACTTCTGGATTCCCCGTACATGGGTATGGGTCTGCATACGTGTTTGTTGTACTATTTGTGTACTTGTGATGCGATGACTCCTATGGTGGATGATTCATGTGTTTGCTCCGTACTTGTACCGGATGTGAGGATAAACCCCAGATCAATTGTGGATTCGGTTTTGTTGATGCATGTACCCTGTAGAACCGAGTGGACCCATAGGATAGGAGGACTCACTGAGATTTAGTAATCTCACCCCAATCAATTTATATTTTTTCAGGTTCAGTTTAGTAGCTTTTGATAGATAGCAGGTTTGGATTGATGGCTTGAAGTGGTGTCGGCTTGAAGACCTCGTTGGTTTTAACATTCCGCTGTGCAAGATCCATTGAAGACTCATGTATTGTGCTACTTACTAGAATTTCATGTTGTATTTTATATGGATCAAATATTGTACCTTGACTCGTGTATGCACTCAATATCAATTTTAACGTTTCATGCATAATATACTAGTCAGTTATGTATGGGGTGTTACAGCCACATTCGATATTTCAAACGAAAGGATCTTCTGATGATACCACATGTTCTTCTGACGAACAGACGCGTGTTCAAATTTCAATTTTTCCCACTCGAAGCCCTTTTTGAAATCATCTAACGTAGATGTCGAAGCATACTTCTCCATATTCAAGAATATTCAAATTACACACTTGAAGCTGTATTTTATTTTGATGTATCAAGTTCTCATAAGAGTAAATATAAAACAGAAATAGCTTCTATGAAGCCACACTTTAGGCTGGTCGAAATTCCTAGCTAACACACATACAACGAGTCTTCTTCCTCATATAGGCAGAACCTACACATTGCACTACCAACCCTCATGCGACTCTTTTTCCAATTAGTTAATAAACCATCATAACAAAGCAACCACATAAAACTTTGAATTCTCTCAAAAGCTAGGATTTTCCAAATGATCTTCCAATTCATGAGCTCATGCTCATCATTAATCCCTGTAAGAATTTTGTACATACTCCCTACCTTGAACCCTGTATTATTATTTGCTGACCAATATTTCATATCATCCCCTGCGTTCTTACAAGGAGGAAGAATGTCGGTTATTATACTCAAAATTTCTTCTAGAAGCCAATTGTTTAGCAACTGCCAGTTCTAGTCGTCGTTCTTGTCAACAAGCTTCGAGACGTTAGCATTCATGATTGTGGTTGGCACATGAGGGTTCAGATCACGAAATTTAATACTCAGAGCAATCCAACTTGTTTTCCAAGCGTCCACTAACTCGCCATTCCTAATATTCCATATGCAAATATCATTCAACATTAGCCAAAGTTTCACTAGATTTTTCTAGAAACTTGAGTCAGTATGCTTCATGCATAATTCATCAATAATGTTGTTCCAGTTATACTTACTCCACATGACTTCACTCCATAATCCATTGCTACCTGCTTGAAAATTTTGTTGGTTATATCTTTTCAAAGGTTGAATAACCTTCTTTGTTTAACCTGAAAGCAGGAATGATTTTTTGCACTTGCAATATATCATAAGGAACTTTTCCAACACTCTTTAAGAAGTCTTTAACAAAGAGTTATTCCAAAAACACAACATCAACACCATTATATGAGAAAGATTGCAAGGGTGGAAAAATGTTTTGTTCAAAGGTAGAAGGACAATAAAGATTTTTTCAGTCTTGCAATCTATACCAAAGAATGATGCGTACTAGTTTGGGGCGGCAACATATACGTTAGGATTAGGGTAAAATCTATTTAACGAGTGCTTTTATAGTAAAATATGATTATGTTACCCCTCAGTTTTTAAGGAAACCAAAGGGTTGGATGATTTAGTATTCACTTATAAACAAATAAAAATATAAACATCTTGATGTGGGATTCGAAGCATGTCTTGATTTGTTTTACCCCTCGGTTTTATTAGAAATTGAGGGAATATGTTATTTTTATTTTTTATAAAAAAATAAAACATGACTGAAGGATAGAAAAACACTTAGAAAGGGGGGGGGGGGTTGAATAAGTGTAATATCAAAACTTGTAAAATAAAAACAACTTGCACAATTATTTTTATCCTGGTTCGTTGTTAACTAAACTACTCCAGTCCACCCTTATCAGGTGATTTACCTCAACTGAGGATTTAATCCACTAATCACACGAGATTACAATGGTTTTCCACTTAGACACTGCTAAGTCTTCTAGAGTCTTCTGATCACAACCTGATCACTCTAGGAACAATCTGCTTAGATACCCTCTAAGACTTTTCTAGAGTCTTCTGATCTAACTGATCACTCTAGTCCTTTACAACTTAATGTAAACAAATTCTAAGAGTATTACAATGCTTCTTAAAAGCGATAATCACACCTGTGATATTTCTCTTACAGTTTAAAGCTTACTCTCACTATATTATTACAACAGCAATAAGTGAGGTTAAAGATGAAGTTTGAGAGCTTTCAAAATGAACAGCGTTTCAGCAAAGTTTTTGTTAAGAGTTGTATGCAGTTTCATTAACCTTTGCTTCTCTTCAGAACTTCATTTTATAGGCGCATGAGAAGATGACCGTTGGGAGCATTTAATGCTTTGCGTATCCCGTACAGCATTGCATTTAATGTTTCACACTTTTGTCAACTACCTCGAGCCTTGCTTTTGCTGTGACTACTGACGTTGCCGTTAATAGCTTCTAACGTTCCTTTTGTCAGTCAGCGTAGCCTGCCATCTTGTACTTGATTCTGATTGATCTTTTGTAGATACAACGTTTGAATATCATCAGAGTACAAACAACTTGATGCATAAGCATCTTCTGATCTTCTGACCTTGAAGTGCTTCTGAGCGTGATACCATTACTTCAGTGCTTCTGCTTCTGAACTCCAGTCCTTCTGATGCTTCCATAGACCATGTTCTGATTCTGCTTGACCATCTTCTGATGTCTTGCCAGACCATGTTCTGATGTTGCATGTTGAACCTTCAGAGTCAAAGCTTCTGAGCGCTGATTTGTGCATACTCTTTATATATTTCCTGAAAAGGAAATTTCATTGGATTAGAGTACCACATTATCTTAAGCAAAATTCATATACATTGTTATCATCAAAACTAAGATAATTTGATCAGAACAATTCTTGTTCTAACAATCTCCCCCTTTTTGATGATGACAAAAACATATATAAATGATATGAATTTGCAATCAGAATAACAGAGGGCAAAAGACAATTACACATTTATAGCAACAGCATATAAACATAATGTGTGAATGTGTCTCACCCTGAGATAAATAATCTCCCCCTGAAATAAATACTGGAAGAAATTTTGCATAAAGAACTTCCCTGAGTATCTTCTATTTCAGTTGAGACGATCACACATGCTTAGATCTTCAGAATATTCACAGCTTCTGCTTCTTGCTTCTAGAGGACAACTTCAAAGCTTGAATTTCTTCTTGAATCATTTCATGCTTAGATTGTATCAGGACTTTGTTGAATGTACCAGAGCATCATCAGAGCATCTTCTACATTCTGAAATGTTACAGAACAAACTATACGACAAAAGTCAGAGCATGAATGAATCAGAGCATAACACATATATATATCAGAGCATAAAATATGTATCAGAACATACAGAATGCATCAGATCATATATATAGTAAAGTGTAAACAAAATATATCAGAGCATATAAGGACAGAGAAAAAGTTAGTGCATATTCCATCATTAGAATATCATAACATCCTTCCTTCTTGCTTCTGATTCTGAAGCTTCATAGCACTCAGCTTGCTTCAGTTTCCATGAGCTTATTCCCTTTTACAGAATTGCGTTTCCCATGGTTTTGCTTCTAGTGTTGAGCTTTGAAAGATGTCTTCAATCCTGCAAAACACTTAAACAACACAGAACTTACAAGTTCTTGTTAGAAATGTGGGGACTTTCACCCAGTAACTGATAAAATAAATCAGATCATTTATCACATTTTCTCCCCCTTTTTGTTATAACATCAAAAAGAATATAAAAGATTCAGATGTAGAAAACGACAAAGGAAAGAAACAGAATAACTTTTCATTGATCAAACAAACAGAAGTACAAAAGAAATGCAGAGAAAGACAGATGCAAGAAGCAAAGAGACAACTAAGACTCAAAGACTAAGACCCTAGCTTAGACATAATCTTGGCCAGCATAGCTTGAATCCCAGCATTACTCTCATTCTGACTTTGGATGAAGGCGCGAAACTCAGCATTGGTTTCATCTTGCATATGCATCCGAGAAGCCATCTCAGCCTGGGTCTTCTGAATGACCTCTAGAGTCCTTGCCAGAACAGAGGGTTCACCAGAAGAAGCTTCACAACTTCTGTTCAGAGGATCAGCATTGATCACCATTGCTTCCATGGCAATCTTCTGAGAGAGATCATGAGAAGGATTTTCCTCAACAGGAATTTCTTCAACAGAATGATCTTCAGCTTCAGCATCAGCATCTTCCATCTCAACATCATCTCCGTTCACTGGAGTAGGAAGATCAGAATCTCCATTCTCAAGAGCTTGCAGAATGACAGCTAGATTCCTTGGGGCAGAAGGACCTTCAACATCTGGAGGAGCAGCAACTTTTGGAATCACCATGTCAGGATCTTCTGCAGAAGGATTTGCTCTCAGAAGGTCAAACAACCATCCGAAATCTCCAAGTAGCACTGGATACTGAGGTCTCCAAACCATAATATCTCTGCAAGGGTTAGCTTCCATAGCAGCAGCAAGTCTTGCTTCTTCAAGTTCATCCACAAATGGCTTCTCTTCAAGACATAATCTTCCACCAAGATGAGTAAACCAGAAATCTTCTGTTTGCCTTAAAAAGCCATTTGGTCGAGGAGCAAGTTCTCAGTGGAGTAACCTCTTGCCTGTTGAATACTTGTTGAGAGGAACTTGAAGACGGATTCATGGTGAATGCTAGGTTGAAGATGAATAAACTAAGGTTTATGCGAAATGCAGATAATGAGAGAGAGAGAGCGAACAAAGATGACAATGAATGCAAAGAGAGAGAGAGAAATAAAAAGAGGGAAATGAAACGTTTGAAGAATATAAAATGATAAAGAAATAAACTGAAATGATGAATGGCATTTAATGTTACGTGACATGAGGAGAGAGACTTATGACAAATGAAGTGATTAGCACAGTTACCTAGGGCGGCATCACCTCAACTGCACGCATGCTTGTCCAAAAATAGTGAACACGTGTTTACCATCTGGAAAGCCAGTTACAGCTGTTTTTCTTTTAAAGAGACTCTGAATCAACTTAGACAATGAAACGTTAGTAATAACAGGATCATTACTTCTAATTGATTAAAATCAGAACTTCTTATAAAAGACTAATCCAATCATATTTCAGAATATAACCATACGTAAGATCTTCTCATCTTCTCATTCTGGACATAAATCCATACTGATATTTTTCAGAATGAATTTAAATCTATCTTCAGCCAGGGGTTTTGTAAAGATATCAGCCCATTGATGGTCTGTATCCACAAGGTTTAAAGATAGAACACCCTTCTGAACATAGTCCCTTATGAAATGATGTTTGATCTCAATATGTTTAGCTTTTGAATGTAATATAGGATTTTTAGATAAACATATAGCAGAAGTATTATCACAGAAGATAGGAATGTTACTCTCATATATCTGATAATCTTCTAGCTGACTCTTCATCCAGAGCATTTGTGTGCTACAACCAGCAGCAGCAACATACTCTGCTTCTGTTATCGAGAGAGCAATGGTAGCTTGCTTCTTGCTGTACCAGGAGATCAGATAACTTCCAAGAAATTGATAACTTCCAGAAGTACTCTTTCTTTCCATTCTATCCCCAGCATAGTCAGCATCACATAATCCTACTAAGTTGTATTCTTTAGATTTTCTGTAGACTAAACCAACATTAGTAGTACCTTTCAGATACCTCAGAATTCTCTTAACAGCAGTTAAGTGAGATTCTCTAGGGTCTGATTGGAATCTAGCACACAAACAAACACTGAATAGTATGTCAAGACTAGAAGCAGTCAAATATAACAGAGATCCAATCATACCTCTGTATAACTTCTGATCTACCTTCTTACTTACCTCATCCTTACCTAGAATGCACGTTGGATGCATGGGAGTTTTTGCTTCTTTGTAGTCAGAAAGATTAAACTTCTTCAGAAGTTCTTTCACATACTTGGTTTGGTGAACATATGTTCCTTCTGATGTTTGATTGATTTGTATCCCAAGGAAGTACTTGAGTTCTCCCATCATGCTCATCTCAAACTCAGCCTGCATAGACTCATCAAACTCCTTTCCAAGTGTAGCATTAGATGTTCCAAAGATAATATCATCTACATATATTTGACATATTAAAATATCCTTTTTAAAGGTTTTACAAAAGAGAGTAGTGTCCACTTTTCCTCTAGTGAAACCATTTTCCAGAAGGAAAGAACTTAAACGTTCATACCAAGCTCTAGGAGCTTGTTTCAATCCGTACAATGATTTCTTTAATTTAAAAACATGATTTGGAGACATGGAGTCTTCAAAATCAGGAGGTTGGTGGACATAGACTTCTTCATCTATATAACCATTTAAGAAGGCACTCTTAACATCCATCTGATAAAGAGTGATGTTATGTTGAGTGGCAAAGGAAATTAACAGACGAATAGATTCTAACCTGGCCACTGGTGCAAAGGTTTCTGTATAGTCAATCCCTTCTTGCTGACTGTAACCCTGAGCAACCAGTCTGGCTTTGTTTCTTACCACTTCTCCTTTCTCACTCAGCTTGTTTCTGAAGACCCATTTTGTACCAATGATATTGAATCCTTTTGGTCTAGAAACCAGATCCCATACATCATTCCTTGTAAACTGATTAAGTTCTTCTTGCATAGCAATTATCCAGTCTGGATCTTCTAGATCTTGATCAACAGAAGTTGGCTCGATCAAAGACACAAGACCTAATTGACATTCTGCATTGTTCTTAAGGAATGCTCTTGTTCTGATAGGATCATCCTTCTTTCCAAGAATGACATCTTCTGAATGAGCAGAAGTGAGTCTGGAAGATCTTCTGACAGTTGGTTCTTCAGAAATGCTTAGATTCTCCAAAAGAAGCTGCAACTTGATCTTCCGATTCTTTACTTCTGAGAAGTTCTGCTTCTGATGCTTTGCTTCTTGATTCTACTGCTTCTGACATATCAATATCAAAATCTGCAAAATTCTCAAACTGCTTTGGCTTTTCAAGACCAAGCTTATCATCAAACCTGATATTGATTGATTCTTCTACAATCAATGTTTCAGTATTGTACACTCTGTAGCCTTTAGAGCGTTCAGAATATCTAAGAAGGAAACACTTTTGTGCTTTAGAATCAAACTTACCAAGATGATCTTTAGTATTCAGAATAAAACATACACATCCAAAAGGATGGAAATATGAAATGTTGGGCTTTCTGTTCTTCCACAATTCATAAGGAGTCTTATTTAGAATAGGTCTTATAGAGATTCTATTCTGAATATAACACGCAGTGTTTATTGCTTCTGCCCAAAAATGCTTAGCCATATTGGTTTCAATGATCATGGTTCTGGCCATTTCTTGTAGAGTCCTATTCTTTCGCTCTACAACTCTATTTTGCTGTGGAGTTCTAGGACAAGAGAAATCATGGGCAATGCCATTTTCTTTGAAGAACTCCTCAAAGAATTTGTTCTCAAATTCACC
This sequence comes from Vicia villosa, assembly GCF_029867415.1. NCBI lineage: Eukaryota > Viridiplantae > Streptophyta > Magnoliopsida > Fabales > Fabaceae > Vicia > Vicia villosa. Next base: position 311,223 of record NW_026705738.1, read on the forward strand.
ACCATGATCACTTCTAACCTTTATGATTTTGCACTCTTTCTCAGATTGGATCTGAGTGCAGAAATCAAAGAACACTGAATGAGACTCATCCTTGTGTTTTAAGAACTTTACCCATGTCCAGCGGCTATAATCATCTACGATGACTAATCCATATTTCTTCCCTCTGACAGATGCTGTTTTGACTGGGCCAAACAGATCAATGTGCAAGAGTTCTAACGGCCTTGAGGTAGACACAACATTCTTAGACTTGAATGCAGGTTTGGAGAACTTGCCCTTCTGACATGCTTCACAAAGAGCATCTGATTTATATTTCAGATTAGGGAGTCCTCTGACAAGATTTAGTTTGTTAATCTGAGAAATCTTTCTCAAACTAGCATGTCCTAATCTTCTGTGCCAGACCCACTGCTCTTCAGAAACAGACATAAGACAAGTTATCTTCTGATTCTTGAGATCTTGAAGATATGTCTTATAAATGTTGTTCTTCCTCTTGCCTGTAAATAGGATTGAGCCATCCTTCTGACTTACAACCTTGCAAGACTTTTGGTTGAAGATTATATCATAACCATTGTCACTTAATTGACTTATGGACAATAAGTTATGTGTTAATCCTTCTACAAGAAGTACATTAGTTATGGAAGGAGAGTTACCAGACTTTATAGTTCCAGAGCCAATTATCTTGCCCTTCTAATCTCCTCCAAACTTGACTTCTCCACCAGATTTAAGCACCAGGTCTTGGAACATAGACCTTCTTCCTGTCATGTGTCGCGAGCATCCAGAGTCCAGGTACCATGACATGTTGTGCTTTGTCTTCTTTGCAGCCAAGGATATCTGCAATAGGAATAATCTTTTCCTTAGGTACCCACATTTTCTTGGGTCCTTTCTTGTTAGTTTTCCTCAAGTTCTGATTGAACTTGGGTTTAGCATTATAAGCAATAGGAGGAACAACATGATAATTCTTATTCTGAGTTCCATGATATTTCTTAGGTTGTGTCACATGCTTCTTGGTGTGTGTTATATGAAAGCTTTGAGCATGTGATGTGTGCCTAATATCATGTGAGTGGCCATACTTGAACTGATCATACAATGACTTGTATGTGATTTTCATATCATCTACAGATTCAAGTTTGTATGGGGTTTCACCCTCAAAACCAATGCCAACTCTCTTGTTTCCAGAAACAACATATATCATAGAAGCTAGCTGACTTCTGCCAATACTTCTAGATAGGAACTTCCTGAAGCTTAAATCATATTCTTTCAGAATATGGTTTAATTTAGACTAGGAGTGGACTTTTCTGAATCAGAAGAAGATCCAATGTTGTTGGATAATTTTAAAACTTTTTCTTTTAATTCAGAATTTTCCAACTCAAGCTTCTTAGTTTCAAATTCAAATTGCTTTTTCAGCTTTTTGTATTTGATACTAAGATGAGCTTTTAGTTCAAGAAGATTTGTTAAACTGGAAACTAACTCATCTCTAGTTAGTTCAGAAAATACCTCTTTAGAATCTGATTCTGACGTAGATTCTGATCCATCATTGACAGTGGCCATCAGTGCAATGTTTGCCTGCTCATCTTCAGAGTCTGATTCATCTTCTGACTCATCCCATGTTGCCATAAGACCTTTCTTCTTATGAAACTTCTTCTTGGGATTTTCCTTCTGAAGTTTTGGGCACTCATTCTTGTAGTGTCCAGGCTCATTGCATTTGTAGCACATGACCTTCTTCTTGTCAAATCTTCTGCCTCCAGAAGATTCTCCTCTTTCAGGCTTCTTTGAGCTTCTGAAGCTCTTGAAATTCCTCTGCTTGCTTTTCCAGAGTTGGTTAACTCTTCTGGAAATCATGGACAATTCATCTTCTTCTTCTTCTGATTCTGATTCTTCAGAATCTACTTCTTCAGCCTGAAAAGCGTTAGTGCATTTTTTATAATTAGATTTTAATGCAACAGACTTACCTTTCTTCTGAGGTTCATTGGCGTCAAGCTCAATCTCATGACTCCTCAGGGCGCTAATCAGCTCTTCCAAAGAGACTTCATTCAGATTCTTTGTTATCTTGAATGCAGTCACCATTGGGCCCCATCTTCTGGGCAAGCTTCTGATGATCTTCTTCACATGATCAGCCTTGGTGTAGCCTTTGTCCAGAACTCTTAATCCAGCAGTTAGAGTTTGAAATCTTGAAAACATCTTTTCAATGTCTTCATCATCCTCCATCTTGAAGGCTTCATACTTCTGGATTAGCGCAAGAGCTTTGGTTTCCTTGACTTGAGCATTTCCCTCATGAGTCATTTTCAAAGAATCATATATGTCATGGGCAGTTTCCCTGTTAGATATCTTCTCATACTCAGCATGAGAGATAGCATTCAGCAAAACAGTCCTGCACTTGTGGTGATTTTTGAATTCCTTCTTTTGCTCATCAGTCATTTATTTTCTTGTGAGCCTCACACCACTGGCTTTAACTGGATGTGTGTAACCATCCAACAGAAGATCCCATAGATCAGCATCTAGACCAAGAAAGTAACTTTCAAGTTTATCTTTCCAGTATTCAAAGTCTTCACCGTCAAACACTGGTGGTCTAGTATAACCATTGTTACCATTTCCATTGTATTGCTCAGCAGAGCCAGATGTAGATGTAGATGTATTTGTTGGAATTTCACCAGCCATCTTTTACTGAAGCGTTTTTCTCTTCCTGAATCTTTTCTAAACACGGTTAAGTGCTTGCACCTTAGAACCGGCGCTCTGATACCAATTGAATGATAGAAAAACACTTAGAAAGGGGGGGGGGGTTTGAATAAGTGTAGTATCAAAACTTGTAAAATAAAAACAACTTGCACAATTATTTTTATCCTGGTTCGTTGTTAACTAAACTACTCCAGTCCACCCTTATAAGGTGATTTACCACAACTGAGGATTTAATCCACTAATCACACGAGATTACAATGGTTTTCCACTTAGACACTGCTAAGTCTTCTAGAGTCTTCTGATCACAACCTGATCACTCTAAGAACAATCTGCTTAGATACCCTCTAAGACTTTTCTAGAGTCTTCTGATCTAACTGATCACTCTAGTCCTTTACAACTTAATGTAAAAAAATTCTAAGAGTATTACAATGCTTCTTAAAAGCGATAATCACAACTGTGATATTTCTCTTACAGTTTAAAGCTTACTCTCGCTATATTATTACAACAACAATAAGTGAGGTTGAAGATGAAGTTTGAGAGCTTTCAAAAGGAACAGCGTTTCAGCAAAGTTTTTGTTAAGAGTTGTATGCAGTTTCGTTAACCTTTGCTTCTCTTCAGAACTTCATTTTATAGGCGCATGAGAAGATGATCGTTGGGAGCATTTAATGCTTTGCGTATTCCGTACAGCATTGCATTTAATGTTTCACACTTTTGTCAACTACCTCGAGCCTTGCTTTTGCTGTGACTACTGACGTTGCCGTTAATAGCTTCTAACGTTCCTTTTGTCAGTCAGCGTAGCCTGCCATCTTGTACTTGATTCTGATTGATCTTTTGTAGATACAACGTTTGAATATCATCAGAGTACAAACAGCTTGGTGCATAAGCATCTTCTGATCTTCTGACCTTGAAGTGCTTCTGAGCGTGATACCATTACTTCAGTGCTTCTGCTTCTGAACTCCAGTCCTTCTGATGCTTCCATAGACCATGTTCTGATTCTGCTTGACCATCTTCTGATGTCTTGCCAGACCATGTTCTGATGTTGCATGTTGAACCTTCAGAGTCAAAGCTTCTGAGCGCTGATTTGTGCATACTCTTTATATATTTCCTGAAAAGGAAATTGCATTAGATTAGAGTACCACATTATCTTAAGCAAAATTCATATACATTGTTATCATCAAAACTAAGATAATTTGATCAGAACAATTCTTGTTCTAACAATGACGTGCCTTGGCATAATACCTCGATTTTTTTCTGGATGAGGTGAAAGCTTTGTCATTAAAAAGCGTTATTGTTGTAATGAATGGTCATATATGAACCAGTGTCCATGTGACATTGCTGCATTATGATCATCATCATGACGGAAAAATAATGAGATTATTATCGTTGCTCAGATTTATGATGTTTATAACACCCATCCCCACCCACATTTTTTTTAGTCTTGTTTCCAACGCCTTATACCCTATTCGCCTTCCAAGAAGCTTCACAATAACTCCTTTGCGCCATGGTTTATAAATTTGCTTCTCTTCTTGATTTGAAAAGATAAACTCAGGGCATGCATACCTTCATTTAATGTGTTCTTCCACTTTCATATTTCCCACCTTCATATTCTCCTTCATTCATTTTATCCCATCTTTTATTTCATTTTTGTCGCCGGTGTGCAAATTTTCTGTTTCCATAACCATTTCTTTATATGTTCTCTCTATTTTCCTTGAAGATGTTTCAGGCACTTCTCCCACATGCACCTCCTCCATATTCTTTCCTTCGTTTGTAAAATCATGGTCACATGCTATGATTATCTCAATCTCTTTCATCTTCTTTGTATTCCTCTCCTTGATGTCATCATCTTCCTTGTTCGTGTTGTTGTTTTCCTTGGTGTGCTCTAGAGGAGCACTCAGTTCCATTGTATATTAGCTTATAATTTAAAATTTTACTGTTGCTTGGTTTTAATTTTCTGTTTTGATAATTTTGATGTATTTATACTTGATTACTTCAATTTTAGACTTTTAATATTTGTTATTTTGTGAATTGTGGTTTTAATTTATTTATGATGTTTCACTTTGAATATTTTGATGTTAATGCTTATAAAGCGTAAGTGCTTTATACAATTCTAGAAAAAATATGACATGATTTATAATTATATAAGGAAAAAACGATAACCCATTACCTAATCCAATCCAACCCAAAATATTTACAATTTTACCCAAACAAACCCAATAAAATTATGGGTGGTAATTTTACTTCACTCAAACTAGAGTACTCTATATGTTTTAAGTCATGGTTTTGGTCAAACTCAATCCAAGTTGACCCAGGTACACACAATACTAGGTGTTTTTTAGGAAGGTTTTAAGGTTTTTAAACATATACTACAACTACTACCATAAAGTTTATTGAAAGGGTAAAAATAAGTTCTACATTGTTCTAAACCATAAATTCTGCACTTGTGACTTTCACTGACTTGACTGATAGAATGTTTGTAGGCAAACCTCTTGCTGTCGAACACAACATATGAAGCACTGTCACATCATTAGAGATATCACCACCATCGCTTGAATATTAATATCGTTCCAGATTAGTTGAAGATGTTTGTGGGAATCATCCTATATGTTTCTTCTAGCCTACTTAATATTCGATGGTTAATCCGCGGCGAACAATAACTTAAATGACCGTTGGTAGAAACCCTCAGGTGTAACACATCATGGCCAACGAGGTTATATGAAGAACTTTAGAACCATATGATAGATTGCATTTGTCGTTGTCTATTCTTGAAGTTCCTATCCAACCCCAACACGTAAGGATTCCTTCGCACATATGGGAGATCCAAAAGGCCTCGATTACTGATCAGAAGACCAACAATATCCTGAAAGATATTTGGTTGGTTGTCTAAAGATAGTTAGAGGTCATTCAACAATAGAGTGACCAACTAGTACTAGTTAAAACAAGTGACACCCCCTCCAATGACTTCTAGTAGGCCACACGATCATGGTGTTAAAAACTAAGTCAAAGAAAGTAATTTATTTATTCATGAGATCCAATTGTCACATCCTCGATATTTTACATTCTCGAGGCTCGATAATGATAAATATGTCTGAATCATATTTAAATCCCCTTCAAGGTGAATGTGTTCATATTTGATTCTCAATTTTTTTTAGAAAAAAATTGGCAAAATACCCTTTTTGGTCCCTTAAGTATACTCCAAGGTCCATTCTGGTCCCTTATCTCTAAAAAGTGTCAAAGTGATCCTTTAATTGTCCAAAAAGGACCACGTTTGTCCTTTCTGTCCAAATGGCACAAACGGACGTTAGGTCTGTATACGTGGCAGGTGACGTGGAATGATATAAACGTTCTCTTCTTCATCGTTCTTCAACGTTCTCTTCTTCATCGTTTCCAGAATTTCTTCCCCAAATTCTAGGGTTCATCGTTTGCCTCCTTTCCCCAAATTCTAGGGTTCATCGTTTGCCTCCTTTCTTCCCCAAATTCTAGGGTTCATCAGTTTCCAATGAAGCAGACATCATCATCAATCGCAGGGCCATGTTCATACGAATCTAACACGAAGAATGATGGTTTTGCTGCAAACTTGAGATGGAGACCCGTATGTGGGTGTGGAGAGATAGCTTTGCTTCGTAGGGCTTCAACAAGCACGAATTTCGGGAAGCAATTCTGGGGCTGTCGTAATTACAAGGTAAAAACGAACTTCACTTGTTTGTTCATGTCATTTATTGCCTTAGCAGGGTTCGAATGATTGGTATTTTGAATTTCACAGGGTTCAACCCAAACAGGGTGTGGCTATTTTCAATGGTTCTTTGATGATGTGATGGATGAGAAAGACCAGTATATGAAGATGCAGAATAGTAGGATGGAGAAGATTCAAATTGAACTTGATGCAGCAAAAATGGAGTTGGTAACTCTTAAGGCAACAAATGACAGACTAAAACAAAAGACAAGAGAGTTGAAGAAGATGATGAATTCTGAGAAAAATTGGAAAAGGCTTTTCTGTGTTATTTTAGTGTTGGTCATTTGGAAAAGTCTGTATTAGTATGTTGTAAGGTTATGAATTAGTATGTACTGAATTTGATATTTATTCATGTATCGAATTTTAGTGTTGGTCATTTGTAATGTTATGGTTTAGTGTTGTAATGTTTTAAAGTGATCAATGGCAAAAATTATGTTATGGTTTAGTGTTGTAATGTTATGATTTGTTACACACTGCTAAGTATGTATTGACTTTTGCTAAAGGACACAAACCACAAATATTCATAAGACAGAAAAAGGCAAAAATTATAGGCCAAAATATTGCATTAACTTTAACATTAACCTTGCCATCAGAAATCACATGTTCAAAAGCACAAAATTACTTGGCCAAAATACTGCATACCAGGTTCTAAAAACACAAAATATTCAGACACATTACAAAATATTCAAACTGATGTCTAAAAATCCAAAACACTACATAAAATAAAGAGACTATGGTTTCCATTTTGGTGTGGCCCTTTTAGTAGGTGTTGTCCTCCTTGTTGTTGGACCTATAGCTATTTTTGCAGCAGTCAGCCTTGTGGTTGGACCAGGTGGGATAAAAGGGGCATTTGGCCTTCTAACTGCCAACTTCTTTGCTTTAGGAGTAGTCTTCTTGGCTGATTTTGGAGTAGTCTTCTGAGCTTGGGATGATTGTGATGGAGCTGCTTGAGATGATTGTGAAGGAGCTGCTTGAGATGACTGTGATGGAGCTGAAGGAGCTGTTTGGGATACTTGTACAGAAGTAGTCTGAGATGGAGCTGCTTGTGATGGAGCTGCTTGTGCAGTAGTTGATGGTACCTTGCAAGTAAGTTTGTTGTGTCCTTGTTTCTTGCATCTACTGCACTTCACAATGAAGCCAGTTCTTCTCATCTTTCTATCTGTGCCATCCAGTTCACCTTGTTCCAAATTCCTCCTTTTTTTGGGTCTTCCTGGCATTTTCCTAAATTTGGGTGGCAGAACATCAGGGTACTCTGTCCTCTCCCATAGGTTTGAGCCATTGACTGGAAAAATAACTGGCTGGTACACTTGCATATATCTTGATTTCCTGTAATACTCAGGGACATAATCATCAATCTTTTGGTTCCTGCTTTTGATTGCTGATAGTGAATGAACACAGGGGAGGCCTGTCAACTCCCACCTTCTACATGAACAAGTCCTATCTTTCAGATTGACTGTAAATTTTTCAGCATTGTTTTCCAAATTCCTCACTTCAAATATAAACTCATCAGACATCCTAAAAATCAGAATTTATATCAGAATAAAGTCAGCATTTATTTCAGTATTACTTCAGAACTTATTTCAATATAAACTCAACAAACAAGATTGAAATCAGACTTTAACAAATCAGACTTTAACAAATCAGATTTTAACAAATCAGAATTTAACAAATCAGGATTCAAATCAGAATTTACCTTACAAGCCACATATTTGTGTATGAACTTGTTTTTTCAATCTTCTTTTTAATGTTTGGTAACACATCAACATCTTCTAATTTTTGAAACCTCATCCTGTTTGTTGCCCACCTTTCCATCATGTATACCCTAATCTCTTCCACCATGGTGATCAATGGTTTTGCCCTTGACTCCAATATGACACTATTAAAGGCTTCTGACATATTGTTCAGTACAGCATCACACTTGTTATGAGTTTTGAAGTATGATCTACTCCAAAATCTTGGAGGAGTGCTCATCATGTGCTTGTATGCTTCTACATTGACCTCTTTCATTACTTTCATCTCTCTCTCCCAAGCTTGGTAGTAAGTTGACTTGGCTGCTTTCCATATAATCTCCTTTAGTTTTTTTCCAGCAAACCTCTTCCTAAAATTGTTGTATAGATGCCTAACACAAAATCTCTGTTCAACTCTTGGAAGAAGTTCCTCCATTGCAGGCAATAAACCCTAAGTCATAAAAAATGAAAGTGTCATACATTTTTGTTGATCAGAAATGAAAATGTAAAATGAAAATGTCATACCTTTTGTTGATAAGAAATGAAAGTGTATGTGAGACACTCTTCCCTCCCACCAAGATCATCAATAAGAAGCTCCAAGAACCATGTCCAGCTATCCTTGTTTTCACTTTCAACAACTGCAAATGCTATTGGTAGCATTTGATCATTGGGATCTCTGCCAATAGCTGCAAGTATTTGACCTCCACATAAGCCTTTCAAAAAACATCCATCAAGTCCTATGAAATGTCTGCTCCACTTGAAGCTCTCCTTACAAGCTGCCAAGCATATGTACAACCTCTTGAAATGTAAATTCTCAACAGTTGAACCTTCTTGTGCAGGCTGGACACAAACCTTAACAGTTGAACCTGGGTTAGATCTTAGTAACTCATGTGCATAGTCATACACCCTTGTATAATCCCCTAGAAATGACCCATCAACCATGTCTCTGGCTGCAAACCTAGCCCTTATAGCCTTGGTTTTGTTGACCCCAACATTCCACTTCTTCTGAACCTTTTCCTTAATGTCCTTCAGCTTCAGTCTAGGGTTTGTTTTAAGTGAATTCTGTAACCTCTTGCTCAACCATTTTGTCTTCAGTAACTTTACATGATACTCTCTACTACAGCTATGGGTGTCAACTACTTTCCTTAGTTGCCATGAATCCTCAGTAGGCAACTTAGCACAGTAAGATTCCCATTCACATCCATCTTTACACCTGACCCTAACCCTTATCTTGTCATTCTTAGTGAACCTTAAATCTCTGCCAGAATGGACTGCATAAGTAACAATTGCCTCCTTGAAATCTTCCTTTGTAGTAAAATATGTTCCCACTTCCCATCTGTAATTGGACATATCCTTTAAAAGCTTAAAAATTGGATACTTCTTTCTCCTAGCCCTACTGGTATCATCACTATCACAATCACTTCCAAGATCCTCACTATCATTATCACTCCCTTTACTATCTTCTTTGTTTTCATCAGACATTTGTTTTCCTTTTTTACTTTTCATTTGTTCATAATCTTCAATATCACAGTCCATTCCATCCTCCTCTTCCAGTTCAGTACTATACTCATCAGAATCATCATCAAATACTATCTCCATTGCACTATCATACTCGAAGTTGCTATCATCTGAACTATCATCAGTCAGTCTTAAATCATCATCAACCTCACCACCCACAGGTCCATTATCAGCTCCAACTGCACTTACATCATCTTGTGCTACATCTCTGGCCCTCTCATCATCTTGTGTTACATCATTAGTCCTCACATCATCCTGTGCTACATCATTGGCCCTCTCACCATCTTGTGTTACATCATTAGTCCTCACATCATCCTGTGCTACATCACTGGCCCTCTCACCATCTTGTGTTACATCAGTAGTCCTCACATCATCCTGTGCTACATCATTGGCCCTCTCACCATCTTGTGTTACATCAGTAGTCCTCACATCATCCTGTGCTACATCATTGGCCCTCTCATCAAATTCCTTCAATATTTCCTCAATCTCTACTGCTACCTCATCTACTATCTCATTAGGTGGCATTTCATTAAGTGGAATATCATCTAACACAACTTCAGCTTCATCAGCAAAAACAGCCTGGGACAATGCGTGCTTAATAAAGACCTCAACACTAAGATGAACCCTATATAAATCAGCAATCTCTAATGCCCCTCTGTCATCTACCAATATATTCATCCCACCAGTTGGATCCTTATAATATATGTTTTCTATGGCTCGATAACCTAGTTCCTTGATACTACCTAACAGCTCAAAAAAACTCCACTTATCAGCATCTACCCTCAGTTTAGCAATCTGACCTCCTACGTAAACGCTCAAGTCCTCACTCGCAAATTCACCACTATGGTGGATTGTAATGATTAGATACTCGTCCATTTCAAACGAAACCCTAAATAGAAGCGCACGATATAAACTTCAGAAACATGGAATTAAAACCATAATAGAGTACCAGGCATAGAGATGCAGAAACTTACCTCTGATGTCGTCTTCGTCTTTGCTTTCACCTTGAATGTCGTCTTCGTTCTCGTTCGCATCAACTAGAGATTGGAGTTTCGTCAATGGCAGCTGCGCTAGGGTTTCCTTCAAGAACCAACGAAGAGACAATGAGGTTTCTATTTCATTTTCCTTTCTATTTTATGTCAATTGCTGATTTACACATCTGGCAATTAAAATAAACCACCTGGCAATAAAGATAAAAACGTAAATGCCACATGTATGCCACCCATGCCTTTCCTTTGACTTTGACTAACGGAGCTGACAGAAAGGACAAACGTGGTCCTTTTTGGACAATTAAAGGATCACTTTGACACTTTTTAGAGATAAGGGACCAGAATGGACCTTGGAGTATACTTAAGGGACCAAAAAGGGTATTTTGCCAAAAAAATTGATTTTTAGAAGATGGTATACACATTGATTAAGTATGGAAAAAGATAAATAATAAAAAATTAAAGAATAGGAAAAGAAATATCACATTAGAGATTATCCTAATCTGCCATTAACCTGCATAACACATAGGACCACATTTTTCCTCTTTTATGATGACATTGCATTTTTGAGGGAGGTGGTAAACCAAAAAAGTATAGAAGAATAAAATTGGAATTATTAATTTCCCCCTCGTAGATAAAAGAGCATATTATAATCTTTTTGAGAGTATATTTTCCCCCCTTTGTCATTATCAAAAGCGGGAAAGACAGAGATAATAAATAAACATCACATATAACACATATTTCACATTGATAAGGGGAAGAAAAAAAAGGAGATGAAACATTTTAACATATTAATCCATGCATGTTTGATTTAAAATTCATAACTTAGGTCTTATAGAATATATGGTTCTTTTACCAATCCTTAGTTGGTCCAGTGGTGATCGACGCTGGACTTGGTAGGGAGGACCATAATTTGATCCCCGCAATTGCAATAAAAAAGGAAACTGAAACCACTTGATGTCAAAACTGACTCCTGAACTAGATTAGGCGATCTAGTGGGTCGGATACTAGTTGTGAAAACCAAAACAAAATAGAAGTTTGTTTAGGAAAGGATTTTGTAAAAATATCTTCCAGTTGTTTAAATGAAGACCTAAACTCAATCACACAATTACTTTTTTTTATATGAACCCTAATAAAATAGTGCATGATATCAATATGTTTCATTTAAGAGTGAAGTATCAAATTTTTAGTGAGGGTTATGACACTAGTGTTATCACACTTTATCGGGATAGTTTAGTGATTAACTTCTTAATTGTTGTTTCGTTAAGATAACTTGTGTACAACAGCTACTTGCAGCGACATATTGTGCTTCAATTATGGATAACACAACAACTGTCAATTTCTTACTATGCCATAAGACAAGCGAGTTATCAAGCAAGTGACATGTACTATTGGTACTTTTCTAATCCAATTTACAACAAACAAAATTAAAATTATAATATTTAACTAAAGCACAATCAGGTCCTTTAGGATTCTATAAATGCATAAGTGTCGTGTTAACGACATACCTCATAACACGTTTTATCGTAAATAAATATGATTCTTTAGAATTTGCTTAAAAACATGTGCATAGACAAAAAAAACAAACATAATATCAAGACGAGACACATTAAGGTAAATAATAAAAAAATACCTCGATATCTAATTGCTTCAATTATTTTTTCTCCTCCATTCTTATCTAAAATAGATGAAGTGCTCACTACAGGTGATTAGTTTTACAATTTTTTACACCAACCTTTTTTAATAACTCTTTATAATATTTAGCTCTATTGATGAAGATGCGTTTCTTTAAGAATGAATGAGGTCTTAAGGTTTTTCTTAGAAATTATGAAGAATATTCACTCTTTATTTGATTAGTTATACTTTTTTAAAGGTGGGGGTGTTGGTAGTCCAAAGTAGGGTGGGGTTATTTGTTCATTTTCACATATTGGGTTTTAGGGCTTCCATTTCCTTTAACCTAGCAAATGCAGCAGCCACTGTAACTCGAGCACGACGCTGCTTCATTCTTCTCGTTCCTACTCCGATCTTCCATTTCCTCTTCACCATCTCTCTCCCTTCTATTTCGAGTTCCCACAATGGCGGTAAGTAACTTCCCGCCGATCTTCTCATTCCTTTTCCTTTTACAACTTTTATTCTCCATTTTCAAATTTCTCGTATGGTGAATGCTACAGATCGATAGAATCTTCAAAGATGAAGCAAGTGAAGAAAAAGGAGAACGCGCAAGAATGGTGAGTTTGAGTTCATTTTGAAATTGTATTGACAGTGTGTAAATCTCTCTGCGCGGTTAACCCTAACTGACTGCGTTTTGTGTTTTGTGATTTAGTCATCTTTTGTTGGTGCCATGGCTATTGCTGATTTGGTTAAGACTACGTTAGGGCCAAAGGGAATGGTAAAATCTATTTTTTATTAGTTTAATATGTTGGTTAAGATTTTAAGTTTTAACTGATTTCTAACTAATTCATTTATATGGGATCATGATTGCAGGATAAGATTTTGCAGTCGACTGGCAGAGGCCGTGAAGTTACAGTTACTAACGACGGTGCTACGATCTTGAAGTCCCTTCATATTGATAACCCAGCTGCTAAAGTTCTTGTTGGTATCCTTTACAATTTTTTAGTAGCGGTGATAGTGTGTAGATATTATTAGTTGCATAGTACATGATTTTGAGTAGCAATACCGGTTTCGCTGAGCATTCATATGCTGATAAACCATTGTTGTGGTATTATTATTTTTTTAAATGGAAATATATATAAGTTTATATTAGAAGTTAATTATCCTTAATATAAGTTAAGATATTTCAAAAGTTCAAGATGATGAAGTTGGCGATGGAACAACCTCTGTTGTTGTTTTGGCTGGGGAACTTTTGAGGGAGGCAGAAAAGCTGGTTGCTGCTAAAATTCATCCAATGACTATAATAGCAGGTTAGTTTATTTCTTTGCTTTTCAACAATGGTTCGATTCCCATGTGATAGGGTTAAGAAGTTATTACCCATAAGTTAGTTGAGTTGTTGATGAAAGCTACTTTTATGGTTGATATTGAGCAAATATATGTAGAAAGTTTTTGTTTCAATAATTTATTCTTTACATACTTGTAGTTACATTTGGAATCAATTTATCAATACAGTTGAACTAATGGTGGTAATAGAAGCAGTCAATGAATTTTTTTATTCATTTTATTCTTTCCAAGGCTACCACAAATATTCTTCCTTTAGTTTGGTTTTGTTGTAAAAAGGAAAAATGTGGGAAGCATCAGAAACATAAGCACACAGGTTTTTGATAATGGTGCTTTAAATGCCATTTATAATTTTGATAGATTTTGCATGTTTGTTGCTTCTCTACATAGGGAAGTGTTTTGTATTGATTGGTTTCAAATGATGCCTTGATGTGCTTAACATCATTGTATTTGACATTATTGGGTATGATTTTTAGGTTTCCGAATGGCGGCTGAGTGTGCTCGTGATACATTGGTTGCGAAGGTTGTGGACAACAAAGGAGATGCTGGTATTTATTTTCCCTTTTTGATGTTTCTTTTGGGGGTTTAGGTTTTACCATTGGTTCTGTAGCCTTTGAATACTTTATTATTAGAATTGGTTTTATTATTTTGTTTATAGCAGGCTCTGATATGCCTTCTTTTGTCTAAAATCTTATACATGAATGTACGTGCAGAGAAATTCAGGGCAGACTTGATGAACATTGCCAGGACTACTTTGAGCTCCAAAATTCTCTCACAAGACAAGGAGCATTTTGCAAAGTTAGCTGTAGATGCTGTAATGAGACTAAAGGTGAACAGTTACTACCTAACTAACAGAGTCCAATTTTGTCAGGTTTAGCAAAACGTGCAACTACTGTTGCTAAGTTTTCTGTTTTGGACTATGTGGAAAAACCTCAGAATAAAAGTTAGCTACAATTGTGATCTATATAATACTTATAGGTTATAAGTGTATTTTAGTCATAGCTTGGTTACTCTGTTTTTTTATGAGCATGATATATATTTTGCCAAATTAGCTGTAGATGTTGTAACAAGACTAAAGGAAAACAATGACTTCCCTACTAATACGTAGTCCAGTTTTTATGGATTTAGCAAATAGTTATGGACTGTTGGTTTTTTTCATCGGTTCGTTTGTGGAAAATTACAGTCTATAAACAATAGATACAATTTTGATCTATAAACTTTGCATGCTTGGCTAAATACATAGATGATAGAAGTGTATTTTATTCACAACTTTGATTACAGTGCTCTTATATTTTTGCCAGGTTCTAGCTATATTTCGTTTATGACAATGGTTTTCCCATTTTTTCCAATGGTTTAAAATGCAAAATGTTCCCCAATTTACATTTTTATAGTGATTCCTGTTTATTGTGCTTCTATGCTAGCTATGTATTTAGGGTTTTTTCTTTCTTTTGTAGCGGTCTCTATTGTTATAAAATTAATTATACACCTTTTCACATTTTCATTTCTATTTTATAATTGCAGGGAAGCACAAATTTAGAATCTATCCAGATTATAAAGAAGCCTGGAGGATCACTGATAGACTCATTTTTAGATGAAGGGTAATATTTCTGACAATTAGAATATTTAGTTTGAGTATCATACAATGTTATCAAATATCAGCCGTGGCGGCGCTATGGTGGAATACATGGTGGTTTTTGGTTTCTGTGCAATGGTTAATATCAGCCGGTATTGTGGGTTTTCCTGCCATAATCCGCTATAACAGTGCAGCAAAGCGGCTGATATGGTGGGATTTTGGCTTTCCGCCATGGACCGCCATCAATAACACTGGTATCACATGCTTCTGTTCTATCCTTTTTGAAATCCGGAAGTTTCTCTATTGTTTTGAGTTGCATAGGTAGTCTTCAAGTAATTTGGATTAGACCAAATGATTATCAGCAACACCACTATCCTGTAAAATGAACTATTTGCATTAGTCTCTGGCTAATAAATAATCTTTGTCTTTCTGAGTTGGATTGTGTTTTTGTTTAGATTTATTCTTGACAAGAAAATTGGGATTGGACAACCCAAACGCATAGAGAATGCCAAGATACTAGTTGCAAACACTGCAATGGACACAGACAAGGTGAAGATTTATGGAGCCCGTGTCCGTGTTGACTCTATGGCTAAAGTTGCTGAGATTGAAGGAGCTGAGAAAGAGAAAATGAAAGAAAAGGTGAACAAGATAATAAATCATGGCATCAACTGTTTTGTTAATAGACAGTTGATATACAATTTTCCAGAGGAGCTCTTTGCTGATGCTGGAATATTGGCTATTGAGCATGCTGATTTTGATGGTATTGAGCGTCTGGCTCTGGTTACTGGTGGTGATATTGCTTCAACCTTTGACAATCCCGAGTCTGTTAAGCTAGGGCATTGTGACCTCATTGAAGAGATTATGATTGGTGAGGATAAATTGATTAAGTTTTCTGGTGTTGCAATGGGGCAGGCATGCACAATAGTTCTGAGAGGTGCCAGGTACTTTTTCATATGTTGTTATTGTAAATTCCTTTCCAATGTTGTTCTTTTACGTATTCAGGGACTTTAATCTAACAACATATCACTTCCGATCATCATGTTTGTAATAGAAGAGTCATTTGTATTACAAACAAAAATTCACCTCACAAATGACCATTTTATTCAGTTTATGTGCTGCTTATTCAAAGGCTAAAGGATTTTAACTATAATTTTGTTCGTATAAAATATTTTATAATTTTCAGATTACAATTATTGAGTCCAATGGCTTAACTAGACTGATGTAATGTCAAATATTTATTGCTTTTATGCACACATGTTCTTGTATTATCACGCAGAGTTAGTTTATGTCCTTAAATTGTCCTGTCCCTATAGATTTTGTTTCAGTTAGTGCATTTGAGCTAGGCATGTATAAGTGTAAGACTTATTTGCGTGCATATGTAGAGAACTATATATCAACATATTTGATTGGAAGTTTTCATTTTTAGAAACCCTTTTTAAGTCTGACATCTGTTTTTGTGTAGCCACCATGTTCTTGATGAAGCTGAGAGATCATTGCATGATGCCTTGTGTGTGCTATCTCAGACTGTCAATGACAGCAGGGTGTTGCTTGGAGGCGGATGGCCTGAAATGGTGATGGCACAGGAAGTGGATGCATTGGCTAGGAAAACTCCGGGTAAAAAGTCTCTCGCAATGGAGGCATTCTCCCGGGCACTCTTGGCTATCCCAACAACCATTGCTGATAATGCTGGTTTGGACAGTGCTGAGTTGATTTCTCAGCTCCGTGCAGAGCACCAGAATGAGGGATGTAATTCTGGAATTGATGTCATCTCTGGTTCTGTAAGTACAATAGTGAATAAGTGGCTTTATTTGTCTGGAAATTAATTTAAATGCCTAATATATCTTTCTACTATCGTTTCTTTTTTCTTTTGGTTTGATTGCTTCAAGATGCAAATTAGCAGGAATGTCTTAATTTTTGAATTGATTATATTGATTTGTTGTCTCTTTGTTGGTAGCAGCTCTGTTTTTGATAATTGCATTCATGTAGGCGTTTCTAAATTAGATCTACTCCATAGTAGACGTTGTCCATCCTAGGGGGAAGGGTTGTGCTTAAGTGCTGGTGGAGTTAAGTGGGACTTATGGGTGCCTAAATCCAACATTGAGTAGTATTTATGAGATGCCTATTGGAGCACTCACGTGGTTTGTTCTTACCCCTTAACTAGGGGTGTACAAATTGGGTGCCCTTAACTGACTCATTAACCAGGCTGGCTCCAATTAAAAGAACCCTAACCGACTTTTAGAAAAATCTAAACTGGGTATTCTAAACCCAAAAGCAAAGAAACCCAATGCCCTTTTGAGGTTAAGGTTTGTAACTTGTTCATAACAGGCATATATCTGCCAGCCTCTCCTTTGGTTCTTCAAGATTAGATCCCTCCGCAGTTAACAACATCTAGAAAAAATATATCCCTTTGGTTAAGGTCGGTTGTTTGAAATGGAATGCAACCAGATAACAGTGGAATGGGCACTTATTGTTTTTTGAACAATAAGGCGGATTCAACACCTACTAAATAGAAGAGTAAAGAATAAAACTGTGAAGTTGACTATAGCATATACAAAAAATAAACTGAATTTGAACCTGTTTTAAACTGCTTTACTAAAATAAACCGATTTAACTTGAATGGAATTAAAAGCCAACCTTATTTTTGGTTTATTCACTTAGGTTTTGGTTAACTTCCCCATCTACACACCCTTCTAGATTTTAAGGGTTGCTATCGGGGCTTAACTGTGTAATATTACTCAGATGAAGAACAGTGCTGATTTACCAATGTTTATGTTGTGTATTTTAGGGAAGTATTCTTTCGCAAATATAGTTTGATTGGTGTGTACTTCTGATAGGTTGGAGACATGTCTGAAAGGGGCATTTGTGAAGCATTCAAAGTCAAGCAGGCTGTATTGCTATCTGCAACAGAGGCAGCTGAGATGATTCTTAGAGTTGATGAAATCATAACTTGTGCTCCAAGGAGGAGGGAAGACAGAATGTAATCTAGTGGTCATCAAACATCAGATGCTTGCCACGCGTCGGCGAATTCTGACTTATTCTAGAAAATTGTTATTTGCAACAGCAACCAAAAGCGAATCTCTAAAGAGTTGGTGCCCTTACAGTTAAAATCCAGTGGTCGCTATTGAACTTTTTGTGCTTGTTTAAATTTTGATGATTATGTATATCTCCTGCTTCGCCTTGGTGCTAGCTTTTTGTTCTTTGAAATATTCTGTTATATTTCATGTGTCTGTAATGTGCATCAGTGAAGCTGCGGATTGGAGTTGACTATTTGAATCTTCTATGACTGTATTAGGTGTCTAATCTTGATTTATTGTTTTAGGTAGTATAGACTTCTTATAATATCATAGTGTGTTTTCACAATTAAAAAAAAATTGAAATTTACCGCCGTTCTCTATTTATTAAAAAAACGATGATTCTTATAGTTTTCAGTCCACACATGTTTATGTACTTCGTATTCCTTGTATTCCGAAGACAATTGGCAAACAATTTCTGTTCTGCCGTATCATAAACCAAACATGGTTTATACTTCCTCTATTTCAAAATAATTGTTATTTAAAAGTTTTTGGCTGTGGTGGAGTATTAAGAGATTACAAAGGTAATTGGAAGGGAGGATTTAGTAAATACATGGTGAATTGCAATGCTCTTTTGGCAGAGTTTTGGGGAGTTTTGGAAGGTATTAATTTAGCTGTTCAATATGGGTACAAGGGTATTGAGATTAGGTGGAATGTGTTGCCATTCTTCGTAAGATTTGGAGGCTATGTTGAAGTTAGATACGGTGGTGGTCTCTCATATTTATCGTAATGCGAATGCTTGTACGGATATGCTAGCAAAGCGTGCTCTTCTTGATAGGAAATTTGTTAGTTATAGCAATGTTCCTCCCTTTTTATCCAATTATTTGATTGCTGATTCTATTGGGCTTTCTTCTTACAATATGATCCTCTGTAGTTGTTTTTCCTTTTGGACTTAGGCCTTCTCTGTATCCAAAAAAAAATGCATATAGTTTGAAGAATGTAATGATCCTGTCATAAAACACTACACTTTTATTAATTTAACTTTATAAATGTATTGAAAGTCGTGTATAGAGTCATAATTAAACAATATATTTATAGCTCTCAAATAGGCTGGCTCGGCCCTGTCTGCTTCGGCCCGGGGGCCCAAACCCAATTACTTGATGAGTTGTCGGCGGGCTAGCCTGATGGACCCATCATTATATTATTTCAATGTTATAATTTTAAATTTATAAAAGGGATTTCAATATTATAATTTTAAATTTATAAAAGGGATGTAATAGATAAAAGTTACATAACATAAGTAGAGAGTAATGATAAATTTAATTAAGTGATATATAAAATAAGAGGAGTGCTAGCAACACTCTCTTTTCAACACTCTCTCAAACACCCACTTTCTTATTGTTGAAACATATGTGGGTTCCTCACTTTAAAAATAGGTCCCACATAAAATGATAGGACCCACACGTGTTTCAACCAACAAGAGAGTGAGTGTTTGAGAGAGTGTTGGAAAGAAAGTGTTCTTAGCATTTTGCATAAAATATTCATCAAATCAATATATATATATATATATATATATATATATATATATATATATATATATATATATATATATATATATATATATATATATATATATATATATATATATATATATATATATCAAATTTTCTATTTATCTCGTAACTATTTCTTTAATCATCATCTTGAAACATATATCCATTCTTTTTAACTTTTATTTTTCACTTGAAATACACTTATGCAATTATATCTTAACTCAATATTTTTTCTCTAAAATTAATTAAAATTACTTTAAAATTTTATTTTAAATGGGCTAGCCCGAAGACTGCTTGTCCGACCCGATCCAAGAAAAACATAAGCCGATGGGTTGTTCAAAAAGTTAGGGTTGTGTTTTTAAAGGTTTTTGTAACCCGGCCCACGTTAAAATATAGGTCCCGATGGACCGAGCCCATTTTGATAGCTCTAGGTATAGTTGGAAAAAAACAATCATCACTATATTGAAAAGTGAAAATTATATTTCTTCCATTCCTATTTATAAACCAATTTTAACTTTTTACATTCATTAAATAATAAATGATGTATCTAGTCTTTATATCATCCAAATAATAGAGGAAGTATTTATTTTAAACAAGTTTTATTTGTTAAAACGACCCTCATTTTAAAACGGAGGGAGTAATTGTATCGAGAATTGAATATAATGTTGCATTTTAAAAGTTAAAGGATATTTTATTCTTTATTTACCTAGAAAATAATAATTTTGTTAATTAGTATTTCAGTTCACAAATATTTCTTTATCCATCTCAAATTGTCTGCAAATACTATACTTCTATGTCTAAATACAAAAACTAATTTAGATGTATTTGAATAAAATTAATGCAAAAACACCAAATTTTGTATTCCTTTCTCCTCTTCTTTTTGTAAGACTCTCAATTTCCCCCACGTATATTAGAGGCGAAGGGAGTAACTAAATTCATTTATGGATAATGAGTTTAACGTGATTGCGCTTGAATGAAAATGACAGAAAAATGAGATGAGTAAATTAGGCATAAGCACAATAACATGATGCAGATCGATTTGTATAAGAATGAGACTTATGACCGCAACTGCAGAATATGTTGTTACGATCTCCTTAATTTTCGGGTTAGTACCTATCGACACAACCATGACCAATGCAAAGTTTATAGTCTGAAATAACTATCTGAACACCACTGTTTGGCTTGTTTTGCTTTAGGACAAGCAAAGATGCTAGTGTGAGAGAGTTTGATAACACTGAAATACACTACATATTTGACTCGACTTGCAAACGTTTTATCGTTGTTTTATCTTTATTTCTAGTGTTATGCTGGTGCTTTGTTTGTGTTTCAGGTACTTGACCATATGAGAATCATACGCGGAGAAACGTAGCAAATTGAATGGAAAAATGAAAAAAAAAGAGTAATTTGCACTCACGGCGTCCAACATGACGTTCGCCATGGAGGTGGCCGTGAGGCAAATGACGTGTCCCATGTTCTAACGGTCACAAAGACCAAGTCATGCCATTTTGTGAAGGTGGCGTTCTCCATAAGGGGATGGTGTTCGCCATCCTTTGTATTTTGCAGTAGTTGGAAAAAGAGCTCTGCATGGTCTTCCACTTCTCCCTGCATTCTCACACGAAGTCAACAACGACCACTTGACATTTTAGGGTTTTATAACATTATAAATAGAAGTAATACTTCACTTTTCAAGGCATTCAAACTTAGTACAACTTAGGCATAAAGTTACATTTTGAAAGCTCTAATTCTTTGCATCGGAGAATTATTGCGTTGTTGTTGTCATTAAGTTTGGAGCATTTTATTATGAAGGTTTTGATCTTCCCGCCATTTACATTTCGTTGAAGTTTATTCCGTCTATTTCCATTGTACCAGATTCAAGTCCACGTTTGAAGTAGGTTCTTATTATATTCAACATTATTTACGTTTTATTTGCTTTGTCTATTTTATTTCGCACGCTTATTTCCTTGCTTTACTTTAATCCCACAACTTTATTAATTTATTCCACTGCTTGTTCTTTATTTCAAATTGAATTGCTTAAAATGTTTAATTTCGCATTTCAATCCAAAGCTTTAACGTTTACCATAAGCATGTCCAGCTAATTTGTTAGTGCTGGAATGTGAGGACCGTTGATTCAGTGGTACTATGTCTGTTGTTTCTTTAGAATTACAGTTGAGGGATGTTTCGGTTTTAATGCATTTTTTTGAACTTAATTTGATTGGTTACTACGAAAGTAGAACCGTGAACACGTCGGGTAAGATCGAAAGTCGTCTGATACTTAAGACTAAAATTGGTTTGTTTTTGGTTAATAAACACCGCGAAAGATCTTTATTAATTAATTAGGAGAGTTTAATATCTCTACAAAGTGATTTTAAAACTATATGCGGAAGCGTTCATAGTTTTAGGATCCGGTTATCCGAGCGAAAGTCGGGAACCCTTTTAAGTTAAACTTTCCAATCGAAACTACTTTTCAACTGAGTAAAGGAGCTAATTTCATAAAATGGGTTTTGCTACTTTAACGCATAAGGCGCCGGGCACACGAGAGTGGATGGTATAATTAAGAGAGTAAAATCCGATTCCGATTACGCGAGAGTGGATGGTATAATTTAGAAAATATTGCCCCGTAAGTAATCTTACTTAGAAATAATAAGAGTATTGTTGTTCGATGAGAGCCGCATTCCATTATTATATCCCTGAATTTATTCAAAGTTTGTTATTTTATTTTGTTATGTTTATTCCAAACCTTCTAACGACCGACTTAGATAAACATTGTAGCAATAAATTACGGAAGTAACCCATCAATTTGGCCAACACGTAATAAATTGCCTATAAACAACTTGATGTTTATCTTCTGAACCCGTATCCAGAAAAACTACAATGCCATCATCAGATCATCTTGTACCATTTTGGCTTCAACAATATTGTCTCGAGTCTTCTCCTTTCCTTTTTTCTATCGACTTGAAACATAGGGACCTCATTTCTCACATTTATAACATTAAATGCGCTTCTTTTCCTTGCATTTACTCATTTGTTGATTTAAATTTGATACCCCCCTCCTTTCTTGAAGGATTCATGTTCACCGCTAAACATATTATTCTATAAGTTTGGTCTTGCACATTCCTTGGATTTCTCTTGAGATTATTTTTACCTTTATATTCTCAAAATCATCATTTCTATTGAATGTTCGAGCTTGCGGTGCTTGAAACTATTCTTGCATTCTCTTTCTTTCAAGAATCCTTAATTCCCGTGCTTCTGAGTTCTGATGACCATATGAGATATTCCATCTTCCATCTTCAAAGTTGCTAAGTTACTAGAATCTTGAATAGAAACTATAATATGATCATAGTGAAAAATGGGTATTCTCATTACGTTTACAATTGCCATATTTCCAATAATCTCTTCACCAGAACTCTTTATAATGTGCACTAGACCTTGAACCTTTAATGCATAAGGTGCAACAATTTTATTCTTGTCCATATGTAGTAATTCATATCCCCATCTAAGGGATTGCAACTTCACATTATTTACCTTTTTGCTCCCTTCATAGTATTAGATCAAAAGATCACCTTGAATTGAATACAAACCTTGCAGTTCTTTCTCTTTTCATCTTTATTATGAATTTTCTATGTTTCGATTGCATTTGCAGGGGAGTTTTTGAAATTTATCGGTAACTACCTCATGAGTATCATGATAATCAAATAAAGCCTACATCTGTTTGTATCGCCTTTTCCAATTATTACTACTAAGAATTGGAAGTGTGTTAGGAAGATCAATACCACCGGTCATCTTTACTTAGTTGAAAAGAATTGTAAACTAAAAATTTGTGTATTAATATAAATAAATATTGTTGCTAACAATTAAATATTAAATATGTAATTTACACTCATTTAACTCAACTAACATATCAGTTGAACTACCTCATCCACAAGCTTTCATAACTAGCGACCATTCACAAAGTTAATTATAACAGTTAAAATCAACTTAAGTAACTTTTAATTGATTTATGATTGAATTAACCAAAAACAATGAGTTCAAACAAAACATTTATATGTAAAAAGATGTGTTTCGACCAATCATTAGTTGGTTAAGTGGTGATTGACGCTGAATTTAATAAGGAGGACTACAGTTCAATTTCCTGCAACTGTAATTGGAAGATGGTTGAAATTATTTGATGTTAGAACTGACTCCGAATCAAATTAGGCTGTTTAATAAACTGAATATTGATGGTGTAAATAAAAAAGTGTTTCGAGCAAAAATAAATAAATTATAAATTCTAACTTCAAATAGCAATAAAATAAACAAAATTTAAATTTACTTAAAAATTTCAAAATATCTTTTAATATATCTGAAAGTAAAACCAAATAAATATACATTAAAATAGTTTACTTTACCAAGTCAATTGAGTACTATTAGGTTTATCTTATTAACTTAGAGCATCTTCAATGGTGGTATTTTCTTTTGAGTTCTCCACCTAGACATGCCACATCATAGTACCATTGCATTGCAATGTAACTATGAAAAAATTGTGGTACCCAATCAAATTAGTTTATGAGGTAAAGTTGTGGGCCCAATAATAACTTTTTAGAATTATACAATTAAAATAAAAATTATAAAAATTATTTTAAGATGATGTGGCTAGTGGGACCCATAAAGAACCCAAAAATGGGTTACACCATTGGAGATGCTCTTGGAGACTCAAGTAGTTTCACTTTATTCCAAATAAAGAAAACCCCACGACTCCCCTTCTATGCCTCAAATTAGGGAACCAATTAAATCTAATTCCACCCCAAATTTGAGATTCACTCATTTAAACTCCATTTCCCAAAATATAATATGAACACCAAATAGACAAATAAACAAATGCAATGACAAGAAAATATGGGTAACATGCTGGCAGAGTGGTTCATGAATCATGAATTATGACATAATGAAACATAAAAAATAATTTAGTATAAATTAAATATTGGTGACTCAATAATAGCACATGAAGAGCAAAAGAAATCACATGCTGCCCATGTGAATAAATAAAAACGGGTCCACGTTCGAATTCCTCTCACTATGAATGAAAGAGTGTGGAATCAAATCTAAAGAGTATTGTATGAAGTGAGTGATTATACAAGTCCCACACATAACCCATTAACACTACAAAACCTTTCCCTTTGCACATTGGTATCTTTTGGAAACATGCAAAGTAATAATGAGGATTCAATCCAACTAAGTATGTGTTTTTTCAAAAATTGATTATCCTGTGCGCAACTCACTCTTAGACTAGTGTGCAACTCACTCTTAGACTAGTCTTTCGAATAAGAGAGAATCATATTAGACTACAAAATTCTCCCTCAATAAAATTTAACTTTTAGACTAGTCTTTCGAATAAGAGAGAATCACATTAGACTACAAAATTCTACCTCAATAAAATTTATCACTTATCATTGTTATATCATGTGCAACTATAGAGACTAATTCCTCGAATCAAAGATCCGAATATGCAACAAAATTCTCCTTCAATAAAATTTATCAATGATGCGTGTCTAGGGTTTGACTTAATCTTTTAAGATCATTTACTATGTCATCCAAGTTGTTCTTGAGTCTATGTGATCAATTTGAAGATATCAAAAATTTGTTTAAAGCATAATTAAAAGGAAGCAAAATCTTTATACTATCTCAAAAGTGGACATAAAAGAAAGTAAGATACCAAATAATAATAAAGGAAGATACCAAAACACATGTAATTTAATTAGCCTATGCATTTATAGCAAAGGAATCATAACCATTCATTCATCCACACTATTTTTAATCAACTAATCTTAAAAGGGTAGAAGAAAGAAAAAAAAACTATATAATAAAACAAAGGAGAAAGAAAAAAAACTTGCACAACACACAGCCAGCACACACACCAAATGAAGGTTGAGTATTACTACTATACCCCTCCATGTATGTTACAAAATATTGAGGGACCCATGAGAGATTACAATAAAGAGTAGCTTGAGCTAGATTCTTGTATGATTTTGAAGTGGGTAAGTTGTAATTTCAATGATGAAGAGCATGAGGAGGTGGTGCTGCAGCCATTAGTGGTGGTGGAGGCTTGCATTGGTAGCACTTTGCAAAAAGCCCAAATGTGTCAATTTGTCTAATGAAGTTTGTCATACTAGCCCATCCTCCAAACCCAAATCCAACCACCAAAACCCATACCACAATAAATGTATTCAAAATATACATTGCTGTCCAACTTGGCATGAAAAATGGAGGCTTTTCCGCAGCATTCTACAAAATAATACCAAGTTAGAGACACGTAAATATATCAGACACGACACTGACACATCAACATAGGTACCAGTGTTGTCACGTCAATATAAAATACAACAAAGGTATCAGTGTTGTGTTGATATTCAACACTCAACACTTGTTGCGACATAGACACATCAATATCTACATTATTAAAAATTGTGATAGATCAAAACACATACTATTGAATTACTCAGAAAATTGCCAAAAAAGGAAGCAATGATGAAACTACATAGAACTAAGAATTATATATGTATAGCAAACAAGAACAAGGGCATCATGTTGAATATATTATTGGACTTTTGTTCCAAAGTTTTTGAATAATTGGGGAAAGATGTGAAAGAAATAAGCCAGCTGAATAAGAGATATGGTACGGTAGTGAAAGTGTAGTGTGTATGTAGCAAATAACTAAACGAAAATGACATCTCACCAGTTTCCACCTCTTCTCCTAATGTTCCAAATTCAAGTCTTAAATGCTTTTGTACATTTTCTGCTCTTTCTCTCTCTTAAACTATACTTGTCACTTCAATTTAATGGTGGAATATAGAAGAAAGTCCCCATCATGTCCAAGGTATGTTAAATTACATCTATACCCTCCTTCAAACTTTCTTTATTACATTAACGCCATGTGTAATTTTTTTTAATATATCGTGTGAAATCGGCTCAGTTGGCCGCTATACAAGAACAACTGACTACAGAGGTTCAATTGACCATTGTGAAAGAACAACTGACCACATAACGTATAAGTTTGATTTCATAATTAACCACTCACTTAGTTATTAACTATGTGATAGCATAACTCTAATTGTGCATAATGCATTTTTCATTAAAAAAAACATCTTAAAAGGCTATTAGGCATGTGATTAGGCAACAATCATATCATGATACTATATATTACACTTATTTCAATCATGTGAATAAGTCAAATGTTATGAGAGAAAGCATATTCAACCATGTGACATGACATTACCCTAACACATCTAATTAAGATTTATTATTAAAAGAAAAGCCATCTTATTGACTATTAATAAGATGATTAGGTAACAATCATAAGATCATACTAATTAAAACCTTTTCAAATGCCCAAACAAAACCAACCTTAGAGTATGTAAAGACTCACATGAAAATAAAAGCCTATAAAAGTATAACTATCCTAATAGTACACATCTATGTCACCACATGAATCTACATAATGCAAAAACTAAATCTAGTCCTATGATGTAAAGTGTCTAGCAAAAAATATTGTTTGTGACATCATTTTCTATATTCACTTTAAAATTATAATATAATTTATATTTAGGGTTTCTCACGTGCAAGGCTGCGAACGTTCGAAAAACCCTAAAATTAAAATAGATACTAAAAATTTAGAAATCGCCAAGTGACTTAGCACCCATCATACTCACAAACTAAACGGATACTTAAATATTAAGAAATCGTCGGGTGATTTACCTGTCTCGCGGAGGCTTTTCGATAAGTGAGCATATGAGCGGCCGAAGGAATGATGTAGACAGTGAAGCTAACAAGAAGAGCTCCAACAGCAGAGTTAATGGGTCCAAAGAAAGGAAAAATAATGGCCAAAAACCAAATAGGTATCACCACTGGTAACCTTGCTAGTGCTCTTAAACAAATGCTTTTTGTGTCATGCATTCCAATTACTTTCTCCCATACAAAGTACAATGGAGTACAAGCAAAACCAAATGTGATGAACTGCACACATTTATTGGATAGAAAAATTAGAATCCTTTTTTTCGTACATATATAGAAAAAAATATTCAATAATTTAATTAAAGCAAGTTTCAATGCCAACCACTGCATTTATTTGTTTTGCTTTTGTTGTATAAATTTGTTTTTTAATCACTTCGAGATTTGACTAGTATAATTTTATTATTTGATCAAATTAAACATATTAATAATTGTAACAAAAAAATTCACATACTAATTTTCCAATTACTATATGTTAACATGACAAAGTGATGTAATAGGCATCTATTGAAGTAGTTTAAATAAATACGGAATTATATTCTTCTTTTTACATAAAGTTTATAAACATTCCCCCTTTTATTTATTCCTCTACCTTTTCTATAAAATAAAAAGCAATGCTATAACAAGGCATAACATCAATTCATGAAATTGTTACATTTTGTAACAAAAATACAAAAAATATTATTTAATATTAAAAAATCAAATTACCTGATGAATGAGCATGAGAATAACAGCACCATCACGAAATCCATTTTTGGGGAGAAGAGAGAAAGCATTGGAATGGTTAAGAAGTTCATCACCAAATGCCCAGTAAACAGCAGAGGCTGATGGAATTGTTAAGGTGAAGACATATAAAGTTGCTAGCAAATATATGTATTTGAACTTTTGTGGCTTCCACATTGCGTGCATAATTTCTCTGCAATTTTAATTTTATTTTTTCAGTTAGAAAATGGAATAATCACAATTATTGGTCACATTGGAATTTCTATAAAAAGCTAAAGAAAATTAAAGGAACTTTTATAATACACTTTTGACACCATTGACACTTTGTTTTTACTTACAAGATTATTTCAATTACATTGCAATCATAAAAAGGTGTGGAGCCAACCAAATATCATCTCATAATTTAAATTAGAATAAATATAAAAACCACAAAAAAAAGGTTAAATATAAATTAAAAAAATCTATATATCTTACTTAGGAGCAACATGCTTAACTATGATGGATTCAAAAATTACTCCAATGGATTATAATTGAATTGGACATTATTGTATTTCATTAACTAAATTAAGTAACGGTGATTAACAAAAGAACAAATGCTATTATGACTAAAGCCTATGCTATAACCCTACATGACGACATCTAGTTTATAGACTATAATAATGATTTTTTGTTACCTAGTGAAACATTACATTATACACTTTACATAAATTTTATTATCCACTATAATAATATCTTTCCCTTTGAAATAGTTTTCTTCCTTCCAAAAAAAACAAAGGATCTTTCCATGATTTTTTGTCCTATAATCTCATATAAAGATTTTACCGGCAAAAGCTGGTAAGAGAAGAAGAAAAAATGGATTGAAATGATGAAAATGAAGAAAAAAAATTAATTCTATTAACTTACACTGTGACAGCATGTCCACCAAATGTGTATAGTATATTGGTTGCTCCAGTGAAATATAGCACTAGCTTTTTTGGACCAGTGTGTGTCACATTTTCTGCCTGCAAAATTCATATCTTAGTATAAATAAATATATACTAAAAATAATACGGAGTAATAGTTTTAATTATAAAGATTTTTAATTTTATTAATTTACCTGTCCATGAACAATAGCAGCTATAGTGAGATACCAAGCAGTGTAAGTGGTCATTCCAAGTCCAAGGAAAGACCAAATACGGTAATTATGAAACGATGGAATGAACACAGTTGTAGCACAACATGCTCCAAATATATAAGTCCAAGTTCTTTTGTCCAAGTTGTCATTTATGTAGTAGATATTGCTGTTTAAATAACAATATGTAAAAAAAATTGTTGTAAGAAAAATAATCAATGAAATCATATTTCTAGTGTTGACAAATTTGTAGGAGAAATGAAAAGAAGAAAAAGAAAGAACTAACCTTGCACAAGCTATAAGCTGAATCACAGATCCAAAGAGAAGAAAAGTACAATTGAAAGCTAGCCCCAATGCTTTCCAAACTGGACCCAGTAATCCATCTAGCACTTCAAACCACTGAAAATCATTTCAACAAGTTTCAATCAAAATTTGTTAATTACAATAAACTCCGATGTCTCTGCACGATTATCAACCGAGCCATGCAGTCATGTCTCTACACAACTATCAACTGATTTGTTTATTGGACCAACAATACTATTTTGTTTAGGCCTTTTATGTATTGGAGTGACGGTGGCAAAAACTATGATCTTGAAATTAGTGGTTTGTAGGAAGAAAACAAAAAGAAACATACCTGAATAACATGGTTCTTGAAATTAACATTTTCCTTTTCTTTTCTACTTCGGTACTCAACATAGAGAACACTGATAAGATAAGCAGTCCAGCTTCCAAGAATTCCATAGAATATTTGAAGCAAGATCCCAGATAGCATCCCAAGTTGGGAGAAGGAATATGGCAGTGTCAACAACACTTGAGCCACCTAAAAAACACACCATCAAAATGAGTCAAAATGAAAACCCAACAGAAGAAAAAAAAAGTTATTTTTTTTAAAAAGTTGCTTATACTTGATTAGAAGCACAACTGAACCATGCATCCCAAACAGAACCACCATGCCATAGAAAATTCTTGACACTGAATGAATGATCTTGTTCTTGTTCCTCTTCTTTTCCTAGTACTCCTTCTTGTTGATCTGTCTCATTGAAACTGCTGCTACTAACTATTGCTTCCTCTGCTTGTTTCTGACCCAACATTGTTCTATCTCAAAAACAAACTTTATGGATCTGAAACATACAAAAAAAAACATGATCAATTTCACAAGAAAAAAACACCAACCCAGATCCAAAAACTTCAAAAAAATCTCAACTTTGAATCAAAAATAAAAAGTTCTAACCAAAATATCAAATGGGCCAGAGAAACTTTGTAATGCAAAACACTATGAACCAACCTTTATAGAGTCTCTTTCTATCTCACTATCTTCAAAGCACAGCCCTTTATTTAAGAAGGAAACCGCTTGAGTAATTGAATATGTAGAAGCAATTTCAGAAAAGTGGCAGAGAGATTAATGGCAATAGAATCCTCTTTTTGTGCATAGAAGAAGCTTTAAATGCAAATTTGAAGGCTCACTGCAACAATGAAGAGAGTAATAAAAGGCAACACTTTAATGTGCGCCACCAATTGGCACAGAGAAAAGCAGGCAAAGACGGCGAGAAGCCGCAAAAGCAGGAAAAGAAACTAGACTCTGAGTTTTTTTTCTATTGTTCTGAAGAAACTAAACTGAACTATATTATATATAGAGAGAGAAAGAAGTGTAAAAGACTCTTTTTGTTACTGTAGTATATTTTGAAATAGATTAATGAATGTGGATGATTTTTTTATTTTTATTTTTTATTATAATATTAAAATGTTTAGTATTATTATTATAGTGAAAAGTAAAGTAAAGTAGGAGAAAGATTGAAATGAAGCAACAAAGGGTATAGTATTATTTAGTACAATGTGTGATTGGTGCTAGTGAATAGTATTGTGACTTGTGAGTGATGGAGAATTTATTTTTGTTGCTTTTTGGGGTTTGGATTTGGAATTTTTGGGAGAGAAATGGGTGTGGTTAGTGGTGATGTGAGAGATGACGCAGAAATTAGGAGATTGAAGAGAGTGAGATATTGGTGTGGTAAGTGAGAAGTGAAGTGAAGGAAAGGTACTGTGGTTTTGATAGGCAACAAAAAGTAAGATTCAAATGGGAAAGGTTAAGATTACACTTTTATTGAAAGAATAAAATCTGTGTTTACATTGTTTAGCATAGGGTTGGTTAATTGAATTCTTCTTTAGCATAGGGAGTAATAAACAAGGTAGGAGTAATAAACAAGGTAGGAGTAATAAATATGTAGAAGTGTATAATAAATATGCAGAAGTGTTTTGAAAATCGGATTTGAGAGCCTATTTGAATCAATCGAACTCGAAAAACAAAGTATTATTGGTCTTGTTTGATAGTTGGATCGGATAAATTATTTAACTAGTAAGAACCGACTAAAATCAACTAGTAGTGCATCGGTTAGGAGGGTGAGCAATCCAATATCTTCACTTATTTGTTGATTTGTCAAGTTCTTAAAATATATTACTATCTAGTTTCTTAATTCAACTTTGATTTTATATTTAAAATTTATTTGTTCAATTCTTTCCTTATAAAAGTGTATCCAAATTTTAATCTTTTACAAACAATTCACTTTTAATCTTAATCAACATTGCAATTTCATTCAAAATTATTTTTTTGTCACCAGACAATCAACCACATCAAATCTCGGTAAGTTTGATGGGAAATTCGACGAAGATATATTTCTAGGTTACTTTCTCATTAGTAAAAGCTTATAGAATTTATAACAAAAGAGCTTTAACTATTGAAGAATCTATGCATGTTTCTTTTGATGAATCTAACACGTCTAATGAGGACATAGTTGTTTGTGGTGATGATGATATTTTAAAAATGCCTTCAGAAAATGTTTCCAGAGATAACAATGTTAATTAATCAAAACACCAAAAATAATCTTCACAACAAGGGTCAAATCAAAGTGATCTTCCTCAAGAATGAAGAACCCATCGTGATCATCTAATTGACAAAGTAATTGGTGACATAAGCAAAGGAGTTTCAGCAAGGCTAAATCTCAAGGATGCTTTCTTGAATATGGCATTTGTTTATCAAATAGAACCTTCGAAGATTAATGAAGCCTTAGAAGATGACCAATGGATACTTGCCATGAAAGAGGAATTAAATCAATTCAAATGAAATCAAGTTTGGGAACTTGTTCCTGGGCCAAGTGGTAAACACATCATAGGTACCAAATGGGTGTTTAAGAACAAACTTGGAGAGAATGGTATAATTTTTCGAAACAAATCAAGGTTGGTGGCTCAAGGTTATAATCAAGAAGAAGGAATGGACTTTGAAGAAACATTTGCTCTGGTTGCAAGGTTAGAAGTTATTCGTTTATTACTTGCTTATGCATGTTCAATAAGTTTTCAGCTTTTCCAAATGGACGTCAAAAGAGCCTTCTGGAATGGATGCATCAATGAGGAAGCCCATGTCAAACAACCTCCCGGTTTTGAAGACTTCAAGAATCGTTCACATGTCTTTAGGTTGAAGAAAGCTCTTTATGGCTTGAAGCAAGCACCAAGAACATGGTATGATAGATTAAGCAACTTCTTATGTGAAAGAGGATTTGTAAAAGGTAAAGTTGATAAAAGTTTGTTTATAAAGAAAATTAAAAGTCTTACTTTATTGGTTCAAGTCTACGTTGACGATATCATATTCAATTCAACAAACCAAGATCTATGTGAAGAATTTTCATTGATGATGCAAGGAGAATTGAGATGTCTATGATGGGTAAGATGAATTATTTTCTTGGACTATAAATTAAGCAATTAAAGAATGATATCTTTATAAACCAATCCAAATATTGCAAAGAGTTGTTGAAAAGATTTGACATGGACAACTGCAAAGCAATGGCTACTCAAATGGGTTCTGGAACATATGTAGATCAAGATGAATATGGTGTTTCAATTGTTATTACAAAATATCGATGTATGATTGATTCATTGATGTATTTGACGGAAAGTCGTCTTGACATTATGTTTAGTGTTTGTCTTTGTGCTCGATTTCAAGCAAATCCAAAGGAATCAAATCTTGCCTTTGTGAAGCGAATCATGAAGTATCTCAAATGGAAAACAAACTTCGGTCAATGGTATCCTAAAGGTAGTGTATGTGACTTAATTGATTATTCAGACTTGGATTATGCAAACTGTAAAACTGATCATAAAAGCACAAGTGATACATGTCATATCCTAGGAAATTCTCTAGTCTCTTGGTCCTACAAAAAGCAAACTAGTGTGGCTCTTAGTACAACTGAAGCTTAATATATTGTAGTAGGAAGTTGTTGTGAATAAATCCTTTGGCTAAAGCAATAACTTAGCGACTACGTCGTAAACCTTGGATGCATTCCATTATAATGTGATAATACAAGTGTTATAATTATAACCAAAAATCTTGTCATGCACTCAAGAACCAAACATATAGACATCCGAAATCAGATTTTACGAGATCATGTACTTAAGGATGATGCTGAAGTAAAATTTGTGGATACTCATAACCAATTAGCATATATTTTCACAAAACCGCTTGCAAATGAATCGCTCTTTGAGATTAAAAGAGAACTAGGCTTATTGGATGAGCATGATGTGTAATTATCAATACAAAGACATTCTACAATCATAATTTAAGAACATCAACTCTCATACATAAAAGGTACATGCTATCTCATATAATTTTTGTGACAATTCATAATTTCATTTGTGAATTATGCTTTTTATTACAATTCTTCATATATCATCATTATGTAGAATATTTTAAATGTTGTCTTTATATGTTCTTTGTGTGTTAGAAGTATCGTGTTTGTTTTATGTTTCATTATGGTCTAGTTATGCAGACACTTTTAAAAAAAAATCAAATTTTCTCTGCATGTAACCGGTTACACCATTTGGTTAACCGGTTACACCATTTGGTTAACCGATTACCACTTGGAAAACTTTTTTTAATTTTTAAATCATTTTGCCCAACGTGTGTTGGTAACTGGTTAGCAGAATACCTGTTACCGGTTACACTGTTCAAAAAAGAACTTTTTCAAAATAGCTTTCAGTGGCTCCTACTAGAAGAGAGAAAGGTAAGGGAAAAGCTAGTGAAGGTTCCTCTGACCAAGCTCCTAATCCTCTCAACCTTGGAAGATTGGTGCAAACCCCAAAAGAAAAGAGATTGGTACTTAGTTTAAGGAACAAAACTCTCACACCACCAAAGTATGGTAACTTATAAACCTTCCCTCCTATGAATTTAGATTTTCCAGCATTGTTATATTATCAAGGTTTAAGTGACTTAATTGCTGATTCCAGACCAATTTACCCTGAATTGGTTAAGACTTTTTACTCCAATTTTTCAATTTAAAATGGGTGTGTTGTCTCTTCATTTGTCAAGGGACAAGAGATATTGCCAACAATGGAAGTATTTGGGCAGAGTTTAGGTGTTCCTTTTGAAGGTGAACGAATCCTTCATGGTTTACTTGTGATCGGAATCTATATAGTAAACTCAACTATTATTTTAGCATAAGCAGGTTAACTGGGCACAAAATGTACAACAAGAGAGCTCGTTACATTGCTTCCAACCAGCTCATTTTGTACTCCTCTAACACGTCCGTCAGTGATAGGATGCTCCCTTAATTCATTGCTTACATCCTAATGTCTAAGCATTCCAACCACTCCAAATTCAATGATGCAGAGATATAAATCATTTATACGATGAATAATAGGCTAAAGATCAACTGGGTGTGCGTTATCATGTATCATATGCATCACCAAAGAGGGCTTAGTGGTGGTATTACTTATGCTAGGTTGATAACCAAGATTATGGAGTTGTATGGCATTTACTTAAGAGGAGAATCAAATAAGAAAATGACCTTAAAAGAATATGAGATCACTCTTAGAGCTACAAGCAAGAACATGGGAATTTTCAAAGACAAGGATGACATCTTCAAGTATAAAGACTCTACTTCTTCTTCTTATTCAGATGCTCCAGTTCTCGAAGACAGCTACACTAATGAGGTTATCTACAACAAGATATGCTCTATTGAGACCCTTGTGACTACTCGTTTTCATGACATCCTCCTTGGAATAGTCGAGCTTCGTAACCAAAACCGAGAGGAGGAAAGTGAGAAAGAAGAGATGGAGGAAGATAGTAACTAGAAGGCCATTATATTGCATTATTCTATTTTGTTATTTTTTTCTTTTCTTATTGGTCTAGAACTGTCATGTTGTTACATTGTTTTTGTTTCTGAATCATTTCGTTGTCTCGTACTATGTTGTTTCTGTTTCGTATGTTTCGGTAAGTACTCCTAAACAATGTTAAGTATGTTATGAAGTTTTTGTTATGTTATATCATTGTGTTCAAGTTTCTATTTTTATGTATGTACATCAACTTTAAACTCTTTTCCACACTCTTTTTGCTAAGAGCGGGAGAAGATATATATGTATGCTTGTCTCTAACTTTTGCAGCAATAAAGATGTCAAATTCTCTATGAATCAAGGGAGAGCTTTGATCGATGGGGAGTTATCAAAATTAAGGAGAGCATTCACTTACAAGATTCATACATTTCGACTTTCAATGGTTGTCATTATAAAAATGGGGGAGAATGTAAAGTTGAGCTTCTCTAACTTTAGGTTTTGATGAAGATAACATTAATATCTCAAGACCTTGTGAAAATGTAAAATTATGAAAATAAGCATCATGAGTCAAAGCTATGGAATTAAGACTTGTATCTTAAGCAATTTTGTCAAGATGAGCTTAGACCTCTTTGGAGTTTGATCATCATTTTAGGTACAGGTTACAAGTCCATTATGTGCTCAGAAATATCATGTCAGTTTCATTCAAATGCATAA
Source organism: Vicia villosa (assembly GCF_029867415.1). Classification (NCBI taxonomy): domain Eukaryota; kingdom Viridiplantae; phylum Streptophyta; class Magnoliopsida; order Fabales; family Fabaceae; genus Vicia; species Vicia villosa. The sequence continues at coordinate 347,342 of NW_026705738.1, forward strand.
CTTGATTTTGAACTTATGAAATTTGCATACAAACTGATTTTTTTTATGTATTTTTCAAGTTGGTAGCAGGTGTAACTGGTTACATATTTGTAAAAATGCATTTTTCAGAAAAAGTATCATGTGTAACCGGTTACACCTTTTGGTTAACCAGTTACATATGCAAAATTTTCAAATTTTATGAAACGCTTCAGCTGTAACCGGTTATGATGATGAGTTAACCGGTTACCACTAAAGTAGTGACACTTTTTGGCTAAAAATATGATTCAAACGCATTTCAAATTTCATCCATCAATCAAGGTATTGATTCATGATATTATACTATTGCATACTAGTATAATGCATGTATAAATACTTTATGTTTCATATTTTGAAAACTCACCTCTTTCAATTTAATTTAAACTCGTTTTCTCTCAAATTTCAAACAAGTGCTTTGTGTCATAAACCTTTGTGTGAAACTTACTGCATTCAATTTCATTGCATCATTTAAAGTTTCAACATTACTTCTGAGCACTTGCGTAACATATTGTGAATTGCTTATTTGAAAGGGAAGATCATTTCTAGTAATTGATATACTTATTACATATTCAAATTTCTTATAAAAATCCAAAATTGTGTTTGTATACCTTGCTGTCCAATATTGTTGGAAGCAAGAGAGTGAAAAAGAGAGGATTGTTATTTTTTCTACTTGGGTGAATCATAAGGTGATTTACCTTAGTGATTTGGTTAATAACTTGTGTATAGAGACTGAGATTAGGTTTGTACAAGGTTATAACACTATTGAAATCTCGTACATGTTGTAAGGGGGATAGACGTACTCTCAGACTGTGAGAGGAACTTGTATAATCCCGTTGTGTTCTTTACATTTACGCGCTTTACGGTTTTCATAAACACCATAAAACTAGAAAATTAAATTAACACATCTCTATAACCAAAATCGATCAAAGCACATATTTCACCCCCTCTTAGGTGCATTGTTTACTTACACAACTAGGGATTATCACTCATTGTACTTTTAGTAAGTACAATTGGCACCCATCATGGGACCCCAGTAAAAATAACACGAGCCACACTCATTGTCATTCACTAGTCTCATTGGACATCTCATCCATAAGAATGGCAACAGAGAGCTCAAATATCATCCCCAGTACCATACCCCGTAATTTTGCCGATGGTGGAGGATCCAGTTCTTCCCGCTAGAAATATGCCAAGCAAATTTTGATGGCAAGTACTGTATTAGCCATTCTAGAAGTAGGTTTGGAAAAGGAGTCAAAATCACCTTTTCCAACGAGAACTCCATTGGCATCCCCCCTCACGACAATGGTCCCATGGTCATCATGATGCACTATGATAATTGGGATTTAAAACCAGAGTTCATAGGCCCTGAAGTCTCAACAGACATCTTGTCCTAGAACGCCTTTAAGAGGCTCCAGATTTACCTAGACAAAATTTGTGTTTTCTAAGCCTCCTTATTTAGTCTATAACTTAAGGAGGTATATGTGAAAAGTCACAAAACCCTTTGAAAGGACATTTGGGTTAGATGTGAGCACAAAGTTGTCAGGACACAATATCCGATATTAGACGCCTCATCACCATACAACGCCATCTTGGGACAGCCCGCCCTCAACCTATTAGGAAAGGTTATGACCAACCTCGATTTGAGCATGAAGTACCGATTGCCAACGAGTGAGTTGAGGTAGCTCAGAGGGACCAATATATAGCCCAATAATGCAATTGAAGTAGTTTGGAAATGAGAATGGAACAAATCGCTGCAATCCCCGCCCCACAACCAGGCACACAGGAAATAAATGCAACAAGTTAGGGTCCTAGATTGAAGGCAAATAACAAAATGATCTCTCCCACATAGGGCCTAATTGAGGCCTATATTGGATCCTTAGACTATCAAATCACCAAGCTAGACACATCTTTATCTGATGCTAAGAAGGAAGAGTTGGTCGCCTTATTATAGAGGAATGTATATTTATTTGCTTGGGAGCCCTCCAACATTTTAGGGATATATGCCAATGGGGGTTTACCATCACATTTCCATTGATTCCACCATGAAGCCACTATCTCATAGAAAGTTCAAGGTGGGAAGGAGAAGAGAGAAACTATTGATTAAGAGGTTTAAAGGCTGAGAAGTGTCAACTTTATAACAAAGTTTAAGTATCCATCTTCAATGGATAATATCGTATTGGTGTGTAAGTCGTCAAACATATGGCGTATGTACGTCAACTTCACTAACATAAATGTCACCTATCATAAAGATTTATATCCACTACCCAACATAGATCGTCTAGTTCATTGGTCTTTAGGCTACAAAATAATGAGTTTTATGAATTCTTATTCTGGATATAATCAGATTAAGATGGAACCCATGGATGCGCCCAAGAAAGCATTCATGTCCAACTATGATAGCTACTACTATAATGCCATGTCTTTTTGGAATTAAGAATGCAGAAACCATCTACCAAAGGCTTAATGACACAGTATTTTCAAAGCAGATAGGGCGTAACCTTGAGGTTTACATTGACGATATGATTGTGAAGACATCATAAGGGGAAAGTTATGTTACATATCTAGAATATATCTTAGGGTTATTTATGAGGTATAGCATGCACTTAAACCCCGCCAAGTTCTCTTTTGACATGCAGTCAGGAAAGTTCATAGGGTTCATGATAACTAAAAGAGGGATAGAAGTGAAACCTGATAAGTATCAAGTTATCATCAACATGAGGAGTCCATCTAGTTTCAAAAAGGTTTAACAACTACCAAGGTGTTTAGCCCCCTAGCCTATTTTCTTTGTTATGGAGATGAAAAGGCATTGTATTTCTTTGCCACTTCAGACAAATATATCTCCACCTACTAAGAGGTCAGTTGATAATCATAGATCAGAGATGCTAAATTTTCTTTGATCATGATCGTTGATATACACTATTAGCGATCTTTAAGGGACCACAAGAATCAATTCTAACATACATTGTCGTATACTTTATGGTATTCCCTTTGCTTTGCATAACTTGTTTTAATATGCACTACAACTTTATTAAATTTGAAAAGCATCCCTGCAACATAAACTAGGTTTTTACCTTTGGTACCTATATTTTCTTGGGTCCTGGTGTGTTAGTAGTATTAAGAAGAGGTCTAGGGTTACTACATTTAGACCTTCTTAGTTTATCATAACAAAATGGCTATAAATGGTCAAATTTATTGTAGTGAGAGAATTTATAGACAAATCAATTTGCTTTCTTCCTTTTGCTATGTGTTCCACTGTATTTGAACCCTAATCTAATTTTATTCAAGGAAGCCCTTTGACTTGATACAATTAAGTCAAAGTTTTCTTTCCCCTTAGTAAATTTATATAGGGTTTCATGCAAATCTTTTACTTCCTTTTTCATTGAAACACAAATATCACATTTTCCATCTAGATTTCTAATATTAGTTATTTCATGCTTAATTGTTTCGTTGTTCTTTTCTAGAAATTTAAGATAATCTTTAAGATCTAAATGACGCTTCTTAATCTTATCATTGTATTTGATTAACTTAGAATTAACTTAAACAATTGCGTGTATGATAACTCTGTTACCTCACATTCATCTTCTCCGTGAGAAGCTTTCAAGCAAACTTCATCTTCCTCGTTGAAAGAGGATTCTTCGAAGGTTCTACAAAAGGTTGACTCTCCTACGTGTCTCCTTGAGGTTAAGTCTCTGAAGGTATTGTTTGTTGAGATTTCCTTCTTCCATCTTGTCTCGAATATTCCATTGGACGAGGCTTCTTCTTTATATTCTTCGTTTGATTAAGTTCATTCATATGATGTTGAATTCTCCGAGGATCATTTAACCACTGAGACTGGTCTTTTGAAGTAGATTGTTGGAATTGATCTGTCTTCATAGGATTTTATTGATAAAATTACTAGATATTCTTCTAGACTTGAGCTCAAGCCTTCACCCTTTATCAGTTTAAATAATTTATTCAACTTCTCGATAATTTCTTACTTCTAGGATTTTCTTGAAAATCGTTAACATTCTCATCTCTCAGCTTAAGGATTGAATCAAATTTCTGATACTAATTGTTAAATATTTAGTAGTAACGAAGGTTCTATTATTATTTCTAACATTTCTAAGAACTGAAGATCATTTATGAATGAAGCAATCATCTTCTTCACCATGTGTGTTTATTCGCTCTTTCTCGACACTTGTAGAAACTCCATATATCATTTCAAGATTGTTCCAAATTTCAAGAAACTCCATAAATCAATTTTAAACTTTTTATTTTTCTATATGATCCAAAGATAATCTGGTTTATCTACTACCTTACCATTTACATGGTGAATATGGATAAATAAATCATTGATTATGGTTTCCCATAATTCTAAATCAAGACTTTGAGTAAATATTTTAAACCTAGATTTTCAGAACTTAAACCTATCACCATTAAATGGCAGGTGTAGTTAAAAACATTGTTGGAACTCATCTTCCTCTGGAGTCAATTAGTCTTTAAATATGAGTTATGCTTTGATGTCACTTTTTGAATATGTGGCTCCATACACAATAGGGGTGATTTTTGGAGGTTTGAAAAACGATAGTTTAAAAAATGATCTTTTAAAACAATGTTTAAAATTTTTAAAATAAAAGTATGCATCGAAATTAAAGCAAAAAATAAAAGATTTAAGGGTAGAGAGATAACACTAGATATTTATAAAGTTTCGGTCTTAAAGAAGTGACATACTCCTTTCCTCAAGAACTTATCTTGAGAGTATTCAATAATATTTGAGTGATTTTATAAGGTTAAGCCAACAAACCCCCTTATGTGGAAACATGTTTTGCAGATCTTTTAAAGAAGTGATCAAAGCCAAAATATGAAAATTAGGGTTTTCCTTTGAGGATGTGGTTTTGATTATGACAACTTGAATGTCAACTTGCATAACAACCTAATGATAACCTTTATAACCTATGGGGATTCAAGTATGATAAACGGTTAAAGATGAAAGTAGTCGGATTAAGGTTTGGTGATCATTGCAAAAATTATATGATGATGGAATTTAACGTGAAGACATTTCAAGCCTCATATCCAAAAAGACTCAAGCAAGTTCTTGTATGATTAGTATATTTGGAAAATCTTGAAGCTTCAAAGTGTGAAAGAGAGGAAGTATGAAAGCTCGTCTAGTCGTGTCTGAGTGAACAATGTTTTGCAAAAATAAAAATGAATTCTCGTAAAGAACTATGGCTAAATCACACACACTAAATTTTTTGAAGCCTTTATTTATCAAAGTAAACAACCCAAAAGCATTTTGTAGCATATCCAGTTGAATCTGAAATTATCATAATGTTTTGGGTCAATCATTTGGGTCGATGCAAGCGTTGTCCATAAGAGACTGTGACATTGTTTTAATGAAGGGAAACGTCTATGTATCCATCCTTTCCATTTTTAGCCTTTGCAAATGATTATTGAGGGCTCTTAATCGATTGTATCATTTATTTTAGCCCATGAATCTTTCCTTTTGTATGCCAACCTCTAACCAATAAATAGAAGCCTCTATTTTAAAATTTTATCATTAAGAAACATGATTTCTCTATATCACTCCTCGCTATCTCTCGAAAAACAATTTTTTTGCTTTCTCTCACTTCTATTTAGCCATAAAGCTTCAAGAAAGTTATTATGTTTAAGTATGGTCGTTTGTATTCTGGATAGGGTGTTATTATAAATTCACTAAAGAATATTTTTCTCCTGGTTGAATGATTTATCCTTAAGGGAGTGTTTATTTGGGTTAAAAGCTAAACACTTTAAAAGATTTGGTTTAGGAATTTAGTTTCTGAGTCACTAATTTGGTTCGTAAGCACAACCTAAGTTAAAATCTTACTTTGGTTTGAGATCAGCTCAATTTAAAATCTCAACTCGGTTTATGAGTTAAGCCTAATCAAAAGCTCACTTTGGTTCAAGATTATCATGGTTTAAAATCTAAAATTGATTCGTGGTCAGCTTGGCCGAAATTGTGGGTCGGTTCATGAGTTCGACCTAGTTAAAAGCTCACTTTGGTATGAGATAAGTTCATAGAAAATCTCGGTTTAGCTGGGAGACTAACCTCTTCACGTTTTTGTTTGGAAGGGAGACTAATTGCTTCTCTCCACAAGTTCATGGTTTGAAGGAACGCTAAGCACTTCTCTTTGTTGTTTGTTGTTTGGTTATAAGTTAGTCTGAAAGTTCATTTTTCCTTGTTTAAGGAGGTTAAAAAGTTTAACCTACTAAAAGATCTTAAGCATTGTTAGATACTTTCAAGATCAAATCTTGGGGACATGATTGAGTTTTCTTGACTGAACGTGTATAAATATCTAGTGTCATTTCTCTTACCCTTAACTCTTAATTTTTTCCATATTTACTTTCAGCTGCTATTTGTTAAAAACATTTTAAAAATAGTTTTAAACTTTGAAAATGATAATGAAATAGTTCCAAATTATAAATTTTCTAAAACTGACAATTCACCCTCTCTTGTGTGTGGAGTCACATGTCGAACAAATGGCATCAAAGCCTAAATTATGTTCAAAGACTAATCGTCTCAGGGGAAAGATGACTTCCCACACCTTTTCTAACAAGAGATTTTTCCTAGACACACGTCCACTATTTAATGGTGATAGATTTGAACTATGGAAAGCTAGGTTCAAAATTTTTATTTAAAGTATTGATATTGAATTGTGGGAAACTCTAATCATTGGTTTGTTTATCCCTACTCACCAAATATATGGAGAAGTAGTATATAAACCTAATTTTCTTTGGACCATAGAGGAAAAGAGAAAATTTGAAATTGATATCTTAAAAGCAAGAATTTACTAGTAATGTCCTTAGATGATAGCAAACTCCTTTATGTTTCTAATTTCAATTATGTCAAGGAAATGTGAGATACTCTTGAAGCAATATATGAGGTTTCTCTAAGTATCAAACAAGAATAAATGAACACATAAGGAGAATAAGATGAATGCTTTATTGATAAATGTTTCTCCAAACTTAGGAATGTTAGAAATTTTTGGACATGTGACTTCAAGCACAAGAGGGAGGTGAATTGTGGTATTTAAAATTCCTGATTACTTTTATATTTTTCTCATTTAATATCGTGGTAGCAGTTTCTTAAGAGTGAATATAAACAAGTTTGGCCGAATGTTGGACTAGTTTTGTCCTAAGAGGTCTTGTCAAGAGTTTGACTATAAACTTTAGGCTTTTGAAGGTTATGCCCACGAACCTTTATACAAGCTAATCTTGATATTTTTACAAGCTTAGCCTAACGAAATATAGATTTTACCCCATGCTAAGCTAACGAACCTTCTTAGCGATTTTCAGGTTGATCTCAATAACCAAAAGCAGAACTTTTTCCAGTAAAGCTCAATAAACCAAAGTTTTATTTGTGGATTTAGTTTCTAAATCGCCAATTTGATTTGTAAGCTCAACCAGTATAAATTTTTTTTTTTTATCAAAACTATGACATTATCCGGGCCAAGTCAGTCTTGCTTGATTACTTCCTGATTATACCTGCAAGCTTATAGTTTCATATTCTCCCCTTTTTATGATGACAACACATCTCTCAATGAGGTGCTGATAGAGAAAACATGTGAATAAAAAATTTGAGTGTTTAAACTCCCCATTACATGATTAGATAGTATATTCTACTCCCTTCAATATTATAAAAATGCAAGACAAAAGTAAATATGCAAGAGTATACTCGTTTATCAATTTCTAGAGCATAACATGTTTAGAAAAAAAAATTATTTGTATAATTATCATGTCACTCATTCTTTTGCATTACTTGTTTTTTATTGAATCACTTTAGTTCCCAAACCCAAAATGTGAGGAAGCTTTCCATTGTTTATATATGTTGGAGGCCACAATCTTTGTTTTGACTGGATTTTATTATGCTTAATCTTTTATTTTTGTTGATTGTATAAAAGCATGAAAAAAAATCAAGGCATTTGTTTCATTTTGAGCACAATCACCCTAACCAAATAGTTAATTCACCTTATGAGTGTCTGATCATTTGTTAACCCTCTTGAGCTTTAGTCAATATCCATGTTTTATTTGAACTCGATGCTTGTCTATGAGTATTTAGTTCTCCTTTTTTGCATGGATTTTGATTTTTCTTTATTTTCTTGAACCCTCAACCATGATCTTTGGTTTGAAATTTTACCTTGCCTTAGAAAGTATGGAGTATTCACACTTTGATGTTGGTTGAATTCAAGTTAGGGAGAGAAATGTTTGCTACTTATTTGGTTATTTCTACGAGGTTGAGAAAAGAAAAAGAAAGAAAAAAGAGAAAAGTTTTGGAAAAAAAAGAAGTATAAAATAATTGTGCAAATAAGTAGCACGATTAGTGTGACAATGTAATACGGTGGAAGAACTGACTTTTAAAGAAATGTCGCGGTAAGCAAGATTCGCCACCGACTTTTATTTTATCCAATTAGGAAAGGCATAAAAGAACAGGAATGACCTTCTTTGAAAAGAGATTGAGTTCGGGGGGTAGGTTATGCAAAGGGAAGGTGTAATCACCCTTTGCATCCATGGTTATCCATGGGCTCTTAACTGCTTAGCTCACTTGTTTGTTTGAAATGTTTGAAAGGTGTCGTGTGTGTTTAGAAAAACAGTTTGATTTTGAGAATGTCTGAAAAGACAATGTTAGAAAACATGGTGTGAAAAGCATTTGATTTGTTGTGAGCAAGCACTTAAGAGTTACCTACCCTAAGTTGTAAGGTCTTTCCTATTCATTAAGGTTTTCCTTGGGCGATAGTACTATCCATACCATTTGAGGGTAGGTAGTCCTATACATTGGATGTGCGGGTCATCGAAGGGTCATCGAATCGTCATAGAGACTATCCATACCATAAAGAGGGTAGGAAGTCCTATGAGATATGAATAGTCATAAAGGCAACTAGTAAGGATACCTTAGCCATCGAAGGGACTATCGCCATTTAATCGAGGGACAAGATCATTTATACCAAAGGCGACGTCGAAGGGACTATGATCTTTAAATTGGAGGGACATGGTGATTTTAAATCGAAGGCAGCATATGCTAAGGCATCCTTACACTCGAGGGACTTGACTATTATTTTCCGAAAGGCAACAGAAGAGGGGAAACCCTAAAGGTGCGTGGGTGCGAAGAGTGTGTTAGATTCGAGTATTTGATTTATCTTTGAGTTAAAGTTAGCTAGCGATTGATTTTAGTCTTGAGCATACAATCCTAGAACATACATCTAAACAGTTATATCAGCAGTTAATATGTGCGGAAAGTAAAATGCGAAAAATAAATCTACGCTATTACAGGGCTTCGGGATTAGGGGATACATAACCAAAAATCGGGGGAGTGCGGAAAGTAAACGTGCGACGAAAATAAATTCTAAGTTATTACATAAAAACCTTGCAACCTATACATTGATTTCTAATATTTAAATAAATAAATAAACAATTAAATAATTACAATTAAAACAAGCATGCGTCAAACATTGGAGTATGAGGTGAGAAGAGAAATCGCGAAGGAAAATTAGTTAAGGAAAATTAGGGCTAATGAGGAAACCTAAAAAAATCTAATTATAACTAAATTAAAATTAAACTTAAATATTTAAATCTAAATTAATTAACCTAATTAAAAACTACAAAACCTAATTATTCTATTAATTAAAAAAACTAGTTAATTTGTTGATTTAAAAATTAATTAAGTGAATTAACCTAAAAACTAATTTGGTAAAAAAAAAGTCTAACGTCTTTTTAAAAGGGAAAAAAACATTTAAGTAAAGGGGAAAAAGAGAAAAAAAAACAATTGAAATAAAAAAAAACTAATAAAAAGAATTTAAATGGACCAGGCGACAATTCAGTGTTGTTGGCCTTGGAGAGTCTACGGTGGACTTGCAGGTTTGTAGACATTAGATTTGGATCTTGGAGCATCACATGGCTGAGAAGCGATGGTCCACGGTGAGCGTGCATGAGCTAGGCGCGTGGGATCTGTAATCAAGCAAAATAGAAAAATAATACCACTCCAACCAGGATCAAACCCAGGTTTAGAATGGTAAGTCAAGAATGACTTTGCCAATAGTGTTGTTACTCATTAGTCGTTAGGGCATTGGTTGAAAATATTATATAAAACAAATTGAAAGCAAATGGAATTTTCAACACAATCAAACGCGTGGGCCCCAGGTGCCTTGGACGAACCAATCGCAGGTGGAGAGAGATTCTTAGAAGATTTGACTGGCTACTTAGGAGATGCCACGCACGGACAAGAAATTCAGCAACGCTTACCAACCAATCCCAATGCGCAGAAGCGCCACGCATACGAGTCAGAGGACCATGCACTGTTCATCGTCATCTTCCCCCAGCCCTGCGGAAATTCCTGCGGATTTTTCTATGTCTTTTCCTGCGAAATTTTCCTGCGACTTTTGGAAAACAAACAAATGCTCATAAAACGTGTTAGTGGAAGAACAAGGGCGTCCAGATCTACCAAATAGGACGCTAAGAATTCAATGGTGTGATCGTTGGGGCCTGAAAATGTCAGCAATCATAAGAACGAAAAGGAAGCTTTGTTTTGCCCTAGCCATGGTAGAGTGTGTTTCAGCCCCAGAAAGCTTCAAACAATGGATCGAAACTGTTCTAATGAACCTCAAGAACACATTGGCCACGTTAGTTTCAATCAAATCATCACGTAATTAAAAAATACGAATTCAAGAAAAAGAAACGTGTAAACATGTTCATACATGGCATGATTCAGAATGCTTTGGCTATAGAAATCGATGCATTCTTACTCTCTTTTACCTCAGGAACACGAATATGTACTTGAAAGTGTTTGAAACTGGTTCCAATATAAAACTTGATGGTGCAACTTTGTTTGGAAATTTTTGATGCAAACCCTAGCTCCTTGGCTGCTGACCTCGTCCTCCTTTGATACTGAATCAAGTGGGGATATATAGGGCATCATATTAGGGTTACAAGTTTGGAAGGGACCAATTGCTTTGATTGAGAAAATATTTGTTTTGAAAATTGCATGAAAACTTTCTTTTTTTGATACAAATTTATTTTCATGCTCGCTTTCCACGTATCCTTGGCCTTTTGAATCAATAAAAATCTGATTAAATATTGGTAAAATGCCTCACATAATCTTTCCCATTTAATTATGACTTATTTGAATTTAATTTGATTTTAAATGAATAAAAAATCAAAAATAAAAGAAATAAAATCATAAAATTACAGGAAGTTGATTTATGGGCTCCTTAAAACCTTAATATCACGTGGAGAACTCAACATCAAAAGCCCAATACTCAAAAGGTTGAATTTTGTCAATTATGGTTTCATGCATTCTTCCAATTTTTCCCAACTTGCACCAATCATAACTCTCTCAATTTTTGTCTTATGAAGGTGTTCTAGGACTTTTTGGAAAGCTCAAGATGTCCTCTATAAGCCACTTTGGAACCTTTTTTGCATTTGAGGATTTTATCTTGAAGATATGGCTCCTGACAAAAAATATCTTTTTGCGAGTTTCTAGAAGGACCTGTAATGTTTTGACTTATATCTCTTAGGCTTCTATCAATCTCGTTCTTAGGTTAGATTATCTTAGAAAACAACAATCGAGTCTTGCATTTGGATGATTGGAGGTGGACTCTTCATCAATCAGAGCTGACAACCTGTGAGATGTTTGGTTTTTATCTCTTCCTCTCTGTGTATTTTTTGTTGGGTTTTGTTTGTATATTTACTCTGAGCTTATGTATATTTATCGCTCATGGCGTTGTATAAAATCCTATTTACAAATCAATCTTGATGTTTTCCTTAATCTTTTTGCATTTATGTTTGGATTTGCGTTGTTATAGAAATAGAAATCACAAGTCTTGATTGGGGGAAGAAATTTGTTAGTTTCTAGATCTTAGAGATAGGTTTGGGGATAACAATCACTTTTGTATCGAAACTTAATGATTTCGTGTTTGAGTTTTGCGTGAGACATCTTCGACGCGAGAATATGTTTGTTTTTGCAACTTTGTGTTAGACATAACCTTGGTTATGATAAGTCTCGTAGGTGTTGCAGAAATGGACACTAAGTGAGAGATACGTGATGATTTTGATAAGTATTGTAGGTTAAGTGCAATTGACTGATAAATTTAAGTCTGTGACGAGTAGTGTGTTAGAACACAGTTTGGTTCTATATCTTTGAAAGAGTTTTGATGATAACAAACACATAATTTTCAATAAGAACAAATATGCACTCTAATCGTATGGTTTAACTTGCAGAAGTTATGAAGCATATTAAAGTGATTTCTCATAAGCAGAAGGCTACATTGAGAGAAGTTTACGAGAATAAGAAGTTCTAGACGTTGAGATAAGTGTATAAGAACAAGAAGTTCTAGAGATTGAAGGAAGTTTACAAGAACAAGAAGTTATGAAGACAAACGAAAAGGTCTTAAATACTGATACTTAAAACGCTTCAAGCGCCAACAAAACAAAAGCGGCAAAGAATACTCTGATGATCAGAAGATCTATAATGTTACAATCTTTAATGCAAGATCAATTCATAACGACTCGAAATTAATTAAGTGGGCAGAGTCTTTATTTTTTGAAATAGCCTTAATCAACAATTCATCAACATTCCAAATCAAGAACACATGTCTCTCAATGGAACAAAAAGCTCATCTTATATAAAGAAGTCATCGCTGAAGAAAACGTAGAACTTCATCTCATGCACGCACGAATTCAAAGAGCTCTCAAATTTTTATTATCATTCTATCTTATTCATATTTGTATATTGTGCTAAAAATTGTGTACATATCACAGTTGTGATATAGCTTATTAGAAGCAATTCTTTAAATACATAAAAGTTTTAATCGTGTAATAGTTACCTTGAGAAAACCGGATTGTGGTTGTTCTTGAGAAGACTTAAACAGTTGTTTAAGTGATATTTTTATCAAAGATTTGATTAGTGGATTAAGACCTCGTAAGAGAGAGGCGAAATCACCTTAACAGGGTGTACTGAAGTAGTCTGAGTTCAAACGAACCAGGATAACTAAAAGTGTCATAAGTTTTTAATTTGTTGAAAAACCCAATCCAACCCCCTTATTGTGTTTTTCGTTTCTTCATAGTGTATATTCATGTCGGATAAGTTATTCTCTCTAAAGAATGTTTTTATTTTCCTGTTCATACTTTATACTTTTAATTCGTTTTAACCCAATCTCAATAACGCGGAAACCGTTGAATGACATTCTTATCAGACCATTCTCCGTGGACACGATAAATCCCGGAGTAATACTTCCAAATCTTTTGCTTGCCGCTTTACTGCATCAACCCGGCTTAAGCATGTTAAAGTTACACAAACCTTAGCCTTATCTTCTATAAAAACTTCAGGTTGTTCCTTGTAGATTATATCTTCAAGGTCTCTGTGTAAGAAAGTAATTTTAACATCTATTTGTTCCAGCCCAATATTGTATTTGATTTATAATTTCTATAAGTACCCTTATACCACAATATTTTACCATAGGTGAAAAAAAATTTCATTCTAATCAATCCCTTTCACCTGAGTAAAACGCTTTGTTATGAATCTTGTCTTAAACTTTGGTTCTTCAATTATTGTAATACCTTCCTTCTTCTTGAAGATACACACAACCAACCTTTTTTCTTAGATGGTCTCTGAAGTTCCTGAATATGCTTCTTCATTAGTGAATTAATTCATAATTTACCGCCATCAAGAATATTTGACTATCTTTTATTTTGACTAATTCTCCGAAGGTCTTTTGTTCTGAGTCTTGCAACCCTTCAACCATATTCACTACTATGGAAAACACTATTCACAACGGTGTTAAAATGCATATAATGACGGTTGTACATCCGTTATTAGGCACAATGTGATTGTAAGTATGTTACTTTCTACCACAAACGTGTGACCGTGGTAATAAAGTAGGTAGCGCACTACCTATAACAACGGTTATAAAAGATAATTGTTGTGGTATGTATACATGAGTTTATTATAAAATATGTGGATTACTTATTTTTCCCTACACCTCAGTGAACATATACAACTATTGATGTAAAAGATAATAATCAGAAAAATTAAATTATTTTTGAAAAACAACTTAAACGAACCACTGTTTTTTGAATTTCATGCATTTCGTAACTCATCTCTTGCTCTTTAACATAGAGAATTTGATCCATAGACCTAAGTTCTTCATAGCAGTGATTTATTCTCTTCTAGTTTATTTTGAAAAGCATCAATTTGTTCACTAATTCAGATTCATCATCATCAGTATCATCGTTATAATCATTTAATAATAATGATGATGATTCTGAATTAGTCAACAAATTAATGCTTTTCAAAATAAACTAGCAAAGAGCGAGATATGAATTACGAGATGCATGTAAATCGAAAAGTATTGATTGATCTAAGTTGGTTTTCAAATATAACTTAGTTTTCATATTATAATTTTTTAAATCGATCTAAATGAATACATGTTCAGTGAAGGATTTGTGAAATAAGAAATCTACACACGATATAACAAACTCTCATGGATCTTCTTTCAATCTACATAAGAAATTAATGCTGCAAGATTCAAAAAAACAAAATACTGTTAAGTCACAAGAAAGATTTTTTCTTGTAACTTAGCAATGTTTTGTTCTTGTTAAGAGAAACATTTATCAATAACAACAACATACAACAACGTTTATCAACATTGATCAATAAAATAACAACAACTTATAACAATATATCAACTCATAAAATGTCTTACGAACGTACCTTTTATTGCAAAGATTCATGGAAAATGAAGATGAAGAAATGATCTACTTGTCTTAGAATGGACTGAAGTTGATCTATTTTGTGTTTCAATAAAGAAATAATACAAGGAGGATGAAGCTTTCACAATAGCTTCATTCTTCTTGTATTGTTTCTCCATAGCAACACAAAACATTTGTGAACCACACTCATTGTTTTTGACTTAGCAATATTTTGTTCTTGTTTTGAGAAACATTTATTGACAACAACAATATACAATAACATTTATCAATATTTAACGACAAAACCAAAACAAGATTGTAATACGATGGGAGAACTGACTTTTTGAAATGTTGTTGTTGATGTTTTATTGGCTGATTGGCATCTATGTTTGGCTAAAATATAATAGCAGCAAAATGTAATATATTGTATAAGTCTAGCAAATATGAAAGAATAAAACAGGTACAAAAGCAAGATGTTATATGGAATGTCATGACATCAACTCATGACATCGCGCCTGCAGAACTGGAATGAAGATTCAGTCTGATACTCAACAGATATAGAATATTCTATGGAATATTATGTAATCCTATGTGGCACAAATTTAAAGGTCAAAAGAATCAAGTCAAAATATTGAATAATCAAATCAGAATATTGAAGATTCAGCAGTTTCTAATTTAGGAGATAAATTAGGAAACTTGTGATTGAAGACATTTCTTTTAGTAGAAGATATCTGGTGATTTGTAACAGCTAGTAGTGCTGCGATTGTAAGCCCAAGTCCAATTGGGAATAGGTTATAAATAGAAACCTTTATAACCTAGTTTTGTAAGCAAACCAAGTATTGAAAAGATGTAGTCATTAGGATTTGTAAAGGTAGACCACCCAGGTTGTGGGATGGCCGCCATGTCCTTCTCGAAACCTGTAGGTAAGAGAAGTTATTATTCTCACTCGAAACTTGTAGGTAAGAGTTGAGTATTATGTTCTTGATTGAAGCTATGAAGCAATATCAAGTAAGCTTTTATTGTTAATTGTTTAAATAGCTGTTGCAGGGTTGTAACAGTTAGGTATCACTAGGGAGTGAGCAGAGGTTCTCTTGTCTTGGATGAAGTTCTAAGATAAAGGTTACATTGGGTAGTGACTAGGTAAACTAGAGGTTGTTTATTTGTAAACCAGAGGTTGTTTGCATAAAATAGTACTACTGATAGTGAAATCTTCTTACTGGCTTGGTAGCCCCCAGAGTAGGTAGTTAGACCGAATTGGGTTAAAAAATCACTGTGTTATTTATCTTCTGCAATGTATTATTTGTTCAGTCGTGGATGTTATAACATCGTGTATAACATTAGGATCTGGTTTATCAGTGTGTCCTATCATAGAACCAATAAAGTTTACTATCTAGTTATGTTGACTGAACTAACATGGTCCCAGTACTCATTGACTCCTTCCTCTTAGGGGTAATTAAAAATTGGGGATCATTCTGTCCTGCCTTAGCTAAGCTAATTACAGATCAGATGTCTTGACATCGTGATTGACCTCATGAGTCTGTCATACCAGAATTTCAGTTGCGGATAGCAAGAGTCGCCACCGACTTTTATTTTATCCAATTGGAAAGGCAAAAAGAACAAGAAAGACCTTTGAAAGATTTTGAGTTTGAGGGGTAGGTTATACAAAGGGAAGGTGTAAGCATCCTTTGTATCCATGGTTATCCGTGGGCTCTTAATTGCTTAGCTCACTTTGTTTGAAATGTTTGAAAAGAGTGTAGTGTGTGTATAACAACGATTCTTGAATAAGGACTTTAACTTGTAAATAAGTGTATCCTTTTGGAAATTGTTTTGAATAGAGGTGTGAAAAGCATTTGAAAGTTTGATTTGAATGTTGAGCAAACAATTAAGAGCACCTACCCTAAGTGTGTCTTGTTCTTTTAGTCTTTTCATTGGATGTATCGGGTCATCAAGGGTCATCGTTCGCCATAAGGCTATCCATACCATAAGAAAGGCAGGAAGTCTTTAGGAAAGGATGTGAATAGTCATTTGTAGGCAACCAGTAAAGATACCTTAGCATTCGAAGGGACGTTCATCATTTATCGAGGCAACATCGAGGGACAAAAGCATGTTTAATTGTAGGCAACTCGAAGGGACTGTGATCTTTTATCGGAGGGACTACGATGATTTGAATCGAAGGAAGCATTTGTTAAGGTAACCCTACGCTCGAAGGGACTTGACTATTATTCGAAAGGCAACGAAGACGAGTTACCCTAGAGGTGTGTGGATGTATCAATCATGTGAGTTAAATTCAGATATTTATCTTTGCATTAAGTGAGCTAAATTCGATAAATTGTTTTGTCACTCCCTATTTTACTAACCACGCAGTTAATAGCAGTTATAATGTGCGGTAAGTAAATGCAGAAAGATAAATCCTAAGCTATTGCAAGGCTTCGAGGGTTAGGGGGAATTACAATAAAAACCTGCCGGGGAGATGCGGAAAGTAAAGGCAGGAATTAAATCCTAATTTACTATTATAAAAAAAAATCGAATGAGCGACCTATACACCTTCTAGAATTTAAATGGCGGAAATTAAATAAGTAAAAACAAAGAACAAGCATGTGACATTCATAGAATATGGGATGAGAAGAGAATCGCTTTGGAAAAATCAGGGTTAAGGAGATTAGATGAAAACCTAAATTAATTTAATTAGTAATCTAATCCTAATTCTAAATTAAACTCCTAATTAATTAATTAACTAAATATTTTTTTAAAAAAAATCTAAGGACTAAATTGATTAAATCCTAGTCACCTGCCAACTGCGCTGGGTTCGAACTCAGGCCCCTTGTGGGATCAGTTCACGCCACCTGCCAACTGAGACATAATTATTTGTTTTTAATTAACTTAACGTAAATACACAAATATTAAAAATGTATGGAAATTGGAAAAGTCAAAAGAACAAATCTCACGGGCCCCATCGCACGAAACAAACCAATTAGAATGTGAGAGAGGAGGAAGATTTATTGACCGTCCAATTGCCTTCTCACGCGTGCGTCTCTGGTGGGCCCAAGAGACAACTCACCATCTGTCATACCCTAATTTTGACCCCCCCTGAGATGTCACACCTCCAGACTTTTCATCAGATTAAAGCAAATGCTCAGAGCAGTCACTTATTCATCTGGCACTTAATCGGGGGTGTTCAAGGACAAAAGAGCTCAGGAAAAGGATCAATCAATAGAAGGATTAGTCTCTAATACAATCATAGGACTCAAAAGCTTCATTTTTATTCACCTATGATTGATTAGACACTAGTCATCAGGGCTCAGGTTTACTCAGATCACCAATTTAGGGTTTTAAGCCTATCAGGGACTATCATCAGGGACCACATTTGGGAAACCCTGGAGAACTCCAGGACATCACTCAAAGGCTTCAATCATCTTCAAATGATCCATGTGACAATATCCATAAGGCATTATACTTCAATTCAAGGTCTACAGTCATCAATTTCATCTGGTCGACAATTAGGGTTTTTGACCTAATTCACCAAGATAGTTGACTTTTAATCAGGACATGGATCCAAAAATCAAAACATGGCTCAAGAAATTCTATCACCTCAATATAATCCATTCACATCACTCATTTAAGGAGGAGAACTTGATTCATCACAAAAATCCAAGATTTCACTTCATTTGGAAAAAGTCAACTGTACAAGATTACCTTTGACTTTTGGGATTTTTAGTCAAACCATGACTTTTAAAGATCAATATCATCAATATATGATTATTAAAGTAATTTGGCAAAAGAAATTCAAGAAAATTCATCATGGATCAAAAAGTTAGGAGTTAGGGTTTTTGAGGGCATTATGGGAACTCAAAATTTCACCTACACAACTCAAAAAACTTCCAACATGAAAGTTGTAGATCTTGCAAAATAAAATAACATCTTACAATGCAACTTTTTTCAAGAAATCAATCATTTAAGAGATTTGAGATTTGGAAGTTATAGGCCTTAAAAACTTAGGAAATTTTTCTAAGTGTTTTTGACCTAGTTTTCTTCCAACTTGGGGATCATTTTTCACAATTTTCCCAAATGATTATGAAGAAACCCCAAACTAGTGAATTGAAATAGATGTTTAGGGCTTTCCAAATTGTGCTCAACCTCCTCCAAATTCATTTTGAGCTAGGAGTTATGCTTGTTCAAAGTTGGCCTCATGGAGTAAAATTATAGGTGATCAGTGGTTTTCACACATATATTTACCGTTGTTTTTAAGTATGTTTAAGTTATGTTATTGAGTGTTTTATTTCTTTATTCTACATTTTATGCTTTGGTTGTGTATTTTACTGTTTGCAGGCTCAAAGGAATAAATCGAGACAAATCAATGCGAAAAAGTACAAAAAGGGGAGTTTCGAAGGAAGTGAAAAATCAAGCGACATTAGGTCTGACACGACCACCCGTGTCACCTGAAATTGGCAGTGTTAGAATGAAGCGTGGCCAAGAAAATGCAAAAGAGATGAAATTCACGGGGCTGACACGGCTCGTGTTAGCAAGTGTGAGATCTAGAAATTTTCAGCATGTTTCTCACCGTGACAGGCGTGTAGTATTTTGATCATAACTGGAGCTTCGTAACACGGAATGACGCGGTTCCGGTGGCAAAATTTCGCTAACAAAAAGGGCTACAACTTTCATGAAGAACGCAAATCCAAATTCTGAAGTTAAGGACCAACACGGCCCGTGTTACCTAACACGGCCACCCGTGTCAGCAGTGCTGAGTGTGATTTTGAAAAATTAAGTTCAGGAGGCCAACACGGCCACCCGTGTTGCCTGACACGGCCAGTGTTGGCTAAAACGCTGATTTTGCTGATTTTTGTGATTTTTTATTAAGTGTTGACCCAAGGGGCATTTTGGGTACTTCCAACCAACCTAAGTGAGTCTGCACTATTTAGAAGAGTTTTAACGATGAATTAGAGGACTTTTTGGCTAGGAGAAGACACGGTTGAAGATTGGAGAAAACAAGGGTTTGGGAGAGAAGAAGGTCTTCATGAACGGAAGCGATTGAAGATCAACTTTCATCTCAATTCTTGTAATGTATCTATTTTATAATTTGTTTTCTTTGAACAATATGAGTAACTAAACCCTAATGCTAGGGGGTGTCCCTGATTTGACTCTGTAATGATTTTGAATTCCTGAGTTCATCAATAGATTTGTTTTCTTATTTAATTTAATTGTACAAGGTTTTTATGCTTTCTTTGTCGGACCAACAAGATTGATTTATGGTTAACAACCAGCTGGACAGCGGTTGTTAAGGTTTTTGTACGATTAGACTATAGTAGATATCACCTAGGACTAGGGATACCCTATAGTTACCGGTTAACTCTTGATAATATAAAGGCTTGATTTCATCATAATTCTCTAAGGACTTAGGATTTAGGATGAATGTTCAAAGGTTTTCCCGCTAAGGAATTAGGGGAAAATATCCTAAAGGGCTGGTAATTAAAGGTTATGAACTTGTTGAAGAGATCTAAATCCAAGGTTATTACAGGAACAATCACACACTTTACCCTAGCATAATACTCATATTTGTCAAAAAGCCAATTTACTTTTCTGCTTAATTTAATTATTTTTAGTCACAATTTGCAAACAAAACTCCAAATATAGTTTTTTGTTTAATTGAACCATTATTTAAACTCGATATTAACGTGCAGTCCTTGAGATCGACATTCGGGGAATTTCCCTATTATTACTACAGAGGCAAAATAGTACACTTGCTATTTTACCGATCAATAGGTCATGTACAATTTGAAACTTTGCAATTTTGTGCAAATGGCTTCACTAAACGATGTTACACGACCCATAATACATCTTCAAGCATACCATACATCCATTTTCATCATTGTATAAGGATTGCAGAATATTCCCAAAAACAAAGGCATGTGATTATGTAATGATTACATTTGGGAATTTATGGCAAATGGATGAATCACCAATTGGAATCTTCTCCCAACCAATTGAAACTCTCCTCTGCATCAGAATTGTCCCCTAATATCAGAAGAGATCAATGGATAGGGAGCTAGCTCGAAAATGCAATGATCACATTTGCAAGTTTCCTTGAATTTCTTCATGGCCAAGAAACCAAAATGACTTCACTAAGCAAGCTCACTCCTCTGCAATTACACTGAACTCTTTGCCTATAAATACAAGTGCTCTCCTTCATATTAATCACACCAAAGCAACTCCAATTCTTTCTTTCTCCTTCTCTCCCTCTTGCTTATGGTTTTCAAAAGTTCTTTGGCAAGAAGAATTGAGTTCTTCAAACCAGAGCTCTTCTTTTGAAATTAAGCATTCTAACATCTCAAGGAGGTTCATTAGAGGTGATCCTAGCACCTGGATCACTTCTGTAAGTGGAGAAACACCATAGTCACTCTCACTTTGGAGCTTAAGCAGTTGGAGGTCTATAGAAGAATTCAAAAGGTGTCAAACAAATCTAAGCATATCAACATGTTCCTAGAGGTGTAGTGAAGCTATTCAGATGCCTGCAGCACATCTGTAACCTCAGAATCACCAACCTCCATGTTCACTTGAAGCTCAAATAGAAGGTGTCGAGTAGAGCAATTCTGAAGCATTCAAGTTACAATAAGCATCCAGTTAGCATCACTGAGTCCCCAGGAAGCTTTTAGGATCATTCAACCATAGCCAGAAGTTCTCTACCGTAGCCATCGACCACCATTTTCAGAGGTGTTTTTTCAAACTCTAACACTCATATTTAAGTATTCTTCTTGATATATCTCAACATCATTTCATTCAGCTTCATCAGAGGATTGAAAACCCTCTATCATCATCTATTTATCTTACAGTATAGCCATTTAATATCATTTTCAATTTTTAGGGTTCTTCACGTCTTTTATATAATTCGTTAGTTATAGTTAATTATAGCTTATGTTAGTTACATATTTGAAACCGTGAGAGAATTTAGAATAAGTTTGATGTTTACATCTTTGCAAATGGTTGAGAATTAAGAGAGTTCAGAAATTCAAAAATGTTTGAGCTGGAGGTTGAAGACAAAGATGGTGATGGCGCCATTCTTTTGAATATCAGGGTTTAAGTTTAAAATATATTTAGTTGAATCCGTTTAATAAACGAATTCATCGTTTGCCCTAGTGGCCTCACATGCGCTCTTAGTCTCCTCATGCCTCAAGTCCGGGGTTCGAATCCCCCTCGCACCAGACTTTTTGATTCTTTTATTTTTTCAAACATTTCTAACTCATTTTGAAACAAAACCAAATGCGCGCGTGTTATAGTCACCAACTAGGGCTTGGCCCAGTGGTATTATTTTGAACGTGTGACCAGAAGGGCGTGGGTTCAAGCCATGGTGGAGACAAACCTATTATTTTTACCACTATTTTCCTTTATTTTCTTCACAACTTCACATAATTAATTCACCTATCAAATTAAATCATTTTTACTTCATTTTTCACACACTTCTCATTTAATATATCTATTTTCAGGATATACCAAAAAATCATAAAAAATATATTATTTTAGTATGTTTTAATTAGGTTCAAAATCACATATTTTTAAGTATGTTTTAATACTTTAAAAAATATAAATTTCACTTGGTTTTCAAAACATAATCTCTTGTAAATATTTTTGTGATAAAACCCTAATCATTTAGGTCTTAATTAGGTATAGACTCTGTCTTTACCCTAATTAAGTTGACATCTTTCAATTTTCAAAACTGTTTTCAATCTCCGACCAAATGGACGATCCAAGTTTTCTGACAACAAAACCTTGTATCATTTCAATCATCCTTTAACTGTTTTTCATTAACAGAAAATCTTTCTTTGGGCCTCTGATAGAGTGTAAGTCCCAACCCCCTTTTATTTTTTACAGATAACCAATTGTTTTCACAACAGTAATCATTTCAATTACAAATCATTTTCAACTGTTTCTTATAAACAGTAAATCTTTCTTTGGGCCTCTAATAGAGTGTAAGTCCCAACACCTTCTTTCTTTTCATAGTTTGTTTTCAAAACTGTATTTACAAAATCTCCTTTCTGTTTTCAAAACATTCTTCTGGTATTTGAAGGGCATTATTCCCGGTGAAACTCTTCAGATACCTATGTGACCTATGTCCTTCTTCACTTCTTCTGTTTTCAAAAACCTTTAACTGTTTATAATAAATATTCAACTGTTATCAATAAAATTGCTGGTAAGGCTTTGTACATACATCTTCAAAGGCCTCCACTCCATCCAGGTTAGGCTTTATAGCTTTCAATTTACAGTCTTTATTTAAATTACTATCAAATATAAAACTGTTTATATATTGTTTAGAACTACGTTTGAGTGTAAACCTTAGGACACTTAAACTATATATATATTATAGGACTATGGCCTAGGATTGAGAATGTCTTCCCGGTGAAGGCTCTTTCCTAATTAGAGATCTGTAGTTCAAACCCTCAAGATGAATTATTCCCGGTGAAACATCTTGAAAAAGCCTTAGAACCCAAACTAGGATACATCCACCCAAGAGGAATTATTCCCGGTGAAACCTCTTACCCATTTTCTTAAAGCCAAAATAAGTTCAAAATCACATAGCTTTATCTTGTGCTATAACAAGAACCCTCGATGACCCTCGATTAGCCTCCTCTTGGGCTTTGTACAAGGACCCACAGGCTTCTTAAAAGCATTCCCAGCTTCCTCTTGAGCTTGTATACAAGGACCCATCAGGTTTCTTATAAACATAGGAACAGGTCTTTAGTTACCTTTTAGCCTATCCTGGTGAGTTTCTTCCACTCTTTAAACCAGACTTTAAACAAGCTAAGTTTGTCTCAATCTCATATTGAGTACACCCTTTGGAATGAGAGACATGGATAGTCTCTGTCACCCTTATCTTCATTAATCTTCCTTAGCGGAGTCTAGGATCCATATTTGTTTATCCTTGGTCAGTGTCAGCCTCAACCTTGGGCCTCATACAAGGCATGAAATAATGACTTCCCCAGTTAAGAGTCAGCCACAATTCTGGGCTTTGTATAAAACACCAAATAAAATCCATCAAATAAATGCTCTCTAGCTAGAGTCAGCCTCAATTCCGGGCTTTGTACAGAACACAAAAACTCCTTAGTTTAAGTCCATCCCCAGTAGAGTTATCTCTTAGGGTCAATAAAACAATAAATCAATCAAAAGCCTCAAGCTTCGGCCTCATACAAGCCAGCTAAAAATCAAATCTTTCAAACAATAGATAGACATAGCTCATCTTCATAGGTAGGTATTTCTCCTATCTCACCACAAACAAACAATCATTTCAAACAAACAATCATTTCAAACAAACAATCATTTCAAACATTCTCCCATTTAGGACTCATGAAAGGCATGCTCTGGCTACATCCCAGACTTGTACAACTTTCCCTAATTTGGTTGAGAATATTTCATTCAAGAGACATGTGGCTGTCATACTTGATCAACCAAGTAGGCTCCCTCTCTTAATGAAACAATTTTAGCTTTTCTGTCACTTTAAAAATGTTTGTGGTGGAATAGTAGAAATACCTCTCTGTAAAGATGATTTCATGTCTCTTTACTGTAAACAGAGATTTAATTTCCCTAATTAGTTCTCCCTAATTAGTTCTCCGAACTACAAAAAGCTCTGACTTCCATTAGGGATATGTAGGCATGAGGTTCACAAGGAATCTCAGCGAGCTAATAAAATACCAAAAATAGTCAGTCAATTTGTCTTTCTTTATCAATTCAATTCTTTCTTCTAACACAAAGGAGAAACTTTCCCAATTAATAAGCAACAAACACAAACACATAGACATAGAGAAGGTTCCCGTAGAGTACTACGGATATGTAGGGTACTTAAACTCTTCCCTATGTATAACCGACCTCCCGGACTCCAGAATTTCTAGTCTAGGTGAATCCCCACACTTAGAAAACTCCTAGGGTTTATTTGAGATCTTTTTCCCCTTTCCTACTCGTAGGATAATTAAAAAGTTCGTGTGATATAGTAGGAAGAACTGAAACAAAATTCATCCCGCCCCGGGCGCATTCTCCTTCCAAATTCCGCGTGAAGGGTCTAGCGTGCCGTCCTCCCAAGTGAAACGGGGAGGTAAAGAAAACGACACCACACCATCTTCTTCATCAAGTCACCATGATTTGCTACGAATTAGCTACCCACCCGCTGCGGATTTTACTACGAATTACTCGTAGCGATTTCTGCAGAATCAAAACAAAAAAAATAGCACGTTAAATAAACATAAAAACCGTCCAGATCCACAAATTAGCCCCCTACAAATTTTGTGGTGGCATTATTTTGGTCGAACAACCCCTGCAAGCGCGCTTCCGAACGACAAGCTTCTTGGTGCCCTAGCCATGGCTTCACGGGATATCTGAACCAAAGCTTCAAAATAATGGTTCAATCCTGTTCAAATCCTCCCCAGGAGCTTGTACATGTGGTTATATTTCATTCAAACACACTAAAACGTGAGATACAAAATTCAAGAATGCTTGTAAGTATGGTAAACATGGCAAGCGAGTTTCTAAGTGAATTCAAGTATGGTTAGTGATCCAAACCTTCCCTCTATTACCTTAGGAGATGAATGGGACGATTGAAATCCATTGAAGATGGCTGAGAGCATTGATACAAATTTTCTTGTTTCTTGAAGTTTTGCTTTGCAAAAACCCTAGCTTTTCCTCCCCTATTTTTGTGTCCCTTGAGGTATGGCCTTGCCAAGTATATATATGAGAGTTATTAGGTCAACAAAATTTGGATGAATCCCTTTGAATTAAAGATTTGCTTTTGTTGGAAATTTGATTTACAAATCTTTCTAAATGTGTCCAATTTCCAATCTTTTTCAACCAATCTCCTCTTGTATGAATTTGGCATCAAATAATATTTATTTTGATGGTTGATTATGATTAAAACCAAAAGCAAATCAAATCTTTTATTATTTTTCTCAATTATTTGATTTATATTATATTTTTAATGAATAAAATTCAAGAAAAAATAAAATATTAATCAATAATTTGTGGCTTTGGATATGAACCTCCTTGATAGCTTGAGTAACAAGATTGGATCATAAAAAGTTGGGCCTTTTTGCAAGAAAATCCATTTTTACCCTTATTTGCTTTATGCACCTCACCCAAAATTGACCAACTTTGACAAGGCATATCTCCATTAATGTTTATGGTATGGAAGGGATCTAGGACTTTTTGGAAAGCCCAATATGTCTTCTACAAGTCACTTTAGAACCTTTTTTGCATTTGATAATTTTATCTTGAAGATATGACTCCTGACAAAAAATAGTTTTTTGCGAGCTTCTAGAAGGACCTGTGATTTTTTGACTCATATATCTCAAATGAAGCATTTTTGGCCTTGGCTTTAGAGAGAATAAGTTGTAGAGAATTACATTTATTTCAAAATGAGCTTTGGTTGGGAGATTTATGATTAACCATGTGGAAGTTATGGCTGGTCAAAGTTCAGTTGACTTTTATGTCAAACACACTAATTTAGAAACTTTAGGTTTTGTTGATTTCTGAACTTTCCTTAATGAATCATGATCAACCCTTGATCAAATGATGAATGTTACTTCAAAATGTTGATGTTGACCAAAAATCAGGAGTTTTGACTGTATGTTGACCATAATTGACTTTAGGTCAAATTAGTCGACTATTGATCATTTGAGCAGTTGACTGAGCAATCTTGTGAATCAGAGCTTGAAACTTGGTGTGAGGATTCTCTGAGGCATATGAGAAGCCATAAAGTCCATTTGAGGTATCAGAACCTGATTTTACTTGGAGAGAGACCAAACCCTAGTTGGAGGCTTGTTGTTTAGGAGACAGGTAAACGCGCCCAATTCTTGCATATTCTTGAGCAGTTGAAAGGTGAGTCAAAATATATGAAAATATTATGGGCAAATTTTAGGGTATGACAAAGATACAAAAACATATCAACTCATAAAATGTTTCAGGAAAGTACCTTATATTGAAAATATTTGTGGAAAATGAAGATGTTCTTCTTGTATTATTTCTCCATAGCAACACAAACTATTTGTGAGCCCTATAAGTCAAATACACCATATACCACATGTTAACAATACCATAAATGGAAAAAATATGCTAACTGAGATAAATTAAAAAAATCATGCAAGGACAAAACTCTTTGTAATACGAAATGGAATGATAAAGAAGAAAGCGTATGAAAAACAAAGAAAAAGGGAAGTACCTATACACAAAAAATGGAAGAAAACGTATATAACATGGAAGAAAGCTTATGAAGAAGAAGGAAGATAAAGCGTATTAACTTGATTACCTTTTAGTATGAAGAAGCTTATGAGGGTGAGTTAGTTGCATGTGGAAGAGAGAGATGTTAGGGTTTTATTTTGAAAGTGGCGACTATTCTATGCTGAAGATTGATAAATTCGCTTATATATATGTAAACCTTATCACCATGACTGTTAACAAAAGCTGTGATAAAATGTAAGTATTATTCACAACGGTTTCTGGTAATAACCATGGTAATAAATATTTTAATATTAATATATTTATATGACTATAAGGACAAGCCATTTTTGTAAAGAAGAAATAAAAAATTGTTGGTATTGAGAATCGAAGCAAGTAACCTTTCATTTATCACAGCGTATGTTATTAAGGACTGTGATGAAATGTTTTATAATAAAATAATAAATAATTTAAAATCGCAAAAATGAGTTATTACTATGATTGTTTAAACGGACGTAGTA
Organism: Vicia villosa; assembly: GCF_029867415.1. Taxonomy (NCBI): domain Eukaryota; kingdom Viridiplantae; phylum Streptophyta; class Magnoliopsida; order Fabales; family Fabaceae; genus Vicia; species Vicia villosa. Next base: position 374,758 of record NW_026705738.1, read on the forward strand.
ATATAGTGTTACCAAAGGTATATTTTGTAGTAGTGATTCAAAGCATAAAAAATAAGATTAGCATAAACATACCTTGGAGGTGGTTCAATCTCACTCCTTACTCTATTATAACCCATATGATAATTAAGAAACAATATATGTAACCCTTCAATAATAACAAAAACAGGAGTCTCAACTACCTTATTGTCTCTAGTATCACTAATAGGAACCCCCACCTTAAACTAAGTTGTTTTCACCATAGTTTCTAATTATTTTAGATCTTTGCACTTCATCCCCATACACGTCTCATTGAAAGTAACATCCCTGATTATGCTAATTTTTTATCCACCAAGATCCATCTTCCATAGTTTATAATCCTTCACCCATTATTGATAGCCAATGAAGGCACACTTCACATCTCTAACATCAAGTTTGTCTTGTTTGATATAAGCAAAGACTAAGGCTATGGAATTCTTCAAATTTGAGTAGTCTAGTGGTTTCCTACTCCATCCTTGCTTCGGTATCTTGAAACTTATTCTTGTGGATGGATATTTGTTGTGAAACAAACTCTAGTCCATTCTTAGTTCTTAATACATTCAGTTTAGTTTCCAATTTATTAAATATAAGAGTATACCATTCGTTAAAATTTTTAAAGGTGTCACTTTTAATTTTAAGAATGTAGACTCATATTCTTCTAGAGAAATCATCAATATCAGAGAGTAAATATAATTCACCCCCAATAATACTCCAAAGGAATATTATAAATATGCACGCCACTCATAAACGCCACCCTATGTTGTTTGCCTAGAATGCAATTATCACAAAATTGTAGTTTATTTAATTTCTCACTTCCTAGAAAACCTGTTTAGCAAGTTCAACTAAACTTCTTTCACTAACATGTCTTAATCTCAAATGTCACAACTTACCTTTATCAAGAAGGTTTTGACAAGTTATTTATGCATGTCCAATAACACTGGAACCCTGTAAAATATACAACTCGGACATTTTAGACCCTTAAGCTCTTATTAAGACATCATGCGGAATTTTCAACACCATTCGTTCAACTCAAGTGCAATAGCTCAAATCATCAAACATGTTATTAGACAACAAAATTTGATTAAATTTAGGAACATACCTCACATTATGTAGAAGAACTTCTTGGTCATTGAACATTTTCATCATGATTGTACCAATACGATGAACTTTATAATCCTTATTGTTTTTAATCAAACAACTCCACTTTCTTTCAACACCAAAATTTCAAAATATTCTTTCCATGGATACAACCTAAGTACATTCTCCAAATCTTATTTGTCTCCAAACCTGTTACCACCAGTGCATCAACACATTTATAACCATTTTCATTTGAGGAAATTGCAATCTGAACAAAATCATCATCATTCTCTCTTTCAGGATAATCTATCTTGAAGTGGCCGTTTTGTGGCAAGTGAAACATTTAAACTTGACTTATAAAAAAATTAGACTTTAACTTTGACTTAGATCTTTTCCCTTTCCGGTTTCCTTTACTCTCACTCTTCCCTCTTGAGACACTTAAGACTTCATCATTATTGTCAACCTTCTAACCTTTCAACTTTTTTAACTCCTTTGATCTTATGCTCGTCCGGACTTCATCCAAAGTGATAATACCTTCTTTACCATAAAGGAGAGCATCCTTACAATGCTCAAAGGATCTGAGTATGAGCTTAACAAAAGTATAACCTCATACCCATGTTTAATTTCACCACAAAATTTGGTAATTCATCAACGATCTTATGAAATTATGCCACCTTCCGAAACAATAGATTTATTCTCCACCACACAGAAATAATAAGTTATTTCAAACATAATCAGCGAGTCAATGACTTGATTATATATAATGATTCAAGCAATAACCCTATCTCATCCATAATATTCTCCCTTGTAACTTCCCTTAATACTTTATCTCCAAGGCACAAGATAATGACACTTCAAGCCTTATCCACCAACTCACTCTCCTTAGCTTATGTAAGGCTTGCACACATCAATGTCCCTCCCTTCAAAGCTTCTACACAACTTTTGTTGAATTAGTATTATTTGCATCTCCACCTTCCATAATTTGAAGTCGTTGTCGTTGAAAAACTTCTTGATGTCCCATTTTGAACTCATGGTGTTCATTTGTAAACTTAACCTCTTTGCCCCATGGTAGACACCACTTGTCTAGAAAATAGCAAAGAGAAATAATTTACTCAATTCGACCAAATTGATCTATATCCGAGGGAGAGAACAACTATTTGGTTAACTATACTTCAAAAGTTGTTACAAAAGATTACAATATGAGTTACAAAAAATAACCTTTATAGTTCCCAAGCTAAACCCTATTTTTTATCCCATGTCTTTCCTAATATCTTCAACTTTTAATATAAGAATCACACAGACCAATGTGTATAAAGTGTTTCCCAAATCCCAAAAGGCTGTCAAACTACAATAATATAATCCTAAAAATTTACACCCTTTGTTTCTCACTATAATTTCTACCTTATGCACTACCTACAACTTGTGTTATCTATGAATAAGAAAAACCCATATTTATAATTGACAAAACTTTAATGGGTTGGATATATGACCCATTATCAAAATTTTTTTTTAGAGGAAAAACACTTACTTCATTTCATTAGCAATAAGAAAATGTATACATGTTGGTACATCGGTAAAAACTTGAAGACTAGCAAAACATGTAGCCGCCCGGGCCAATACATGAGCAACTTCATTAACTCGTCTCCTAATGAACTTAACATGAGAGTTCCTAGACAAAGATGCTAGTAAACACTTACATTTAAAAGTAATAGCACCACAATCCGTATTGTTAGCATGAATTCTATTCACATTATCCACAATGCTTTTAGCATCCAATTCAAAATCCACACTATCATAACCAAGCACATGCACCCAGTTGATAGAAGAAATGAGCCCCATAGCTTCCCCAACTGCAACTTCAGTGATATGAGAGAACCACTCCGTCCTGGATGCAATAAATAAAACTTTGTTGTCTCTAATACAAGCACCAATACCCATTTTATTGTTAGAAAAATACGCGTCAATGTTGCATTTGAGACGACCACCCGACGACTTACTCCAGGAAAGATCAATCGAAGTATGAGTTTGGGGTTTATTAGAATTATTTGTCTTCTGGGCATTTCTCCACCCGAATAATAAATGCATAGCTCGATTACATATGTTATCTTTAGATTCTTCAGTTTGGCTCCATATCATATTATTTCTGCACTTCTATAAACTCCACAGAATAGTAGAGAAAATGGCTTGCTCCTATTGGTTGGCAACTTGCAAAAAAGAGAACAAAATCGAAGCAACATGTACTTGGGAATCCTGCATAAGATGTAATTTTGACCATAATCCCACACTTTCCCAACACTCTATGTTTTTAGAGCATTGAAAGAAAAGATGATGAATGCTCTCTTCCTCCAATCCACAAATACCACTAGTAATAGGGTAATCAACACCTTTATCTCTAAGCCGCACTCTAGTAGGAATAAAGTTTCTACAAAGCCACCACAAAAGTTTTTTACTCTTGGCGGAATCTTTAAATTCCAAAGTAAATCCCAATTCCCATCAGTTGTGAGTTGAGAGGTGTCTATAACTTCACTAACACAAAATCGGTACGCACTCCTCACAAAATAATTACCATTTTTGTCAAACTTCTAAATAATTTTTCCATATGGACCGCGTCAAATAATGGCGTATTATGAACTTTGTCCGTAACAACCCTCCCAACTAGAGGAAAAATGAGATTCGGAATCCAGGACTTGGAATTATAACTCATTAAATCCGCAACTTTAAACCTAGTTATTTTTGGGTTATTCGGCCACAGATTAATCAGGGAGGTGCGATTATGCAACCAATTATGACCCCAGACATGAATATTTTCTCCCAACCCAATGAACCACTTATACCCTCCTCGTATCACAAATTTGGAACTCCATAAGCTCCTCTAAACATAGCTTGGGTTATGCCCAATACTTGAATCCATAAATTCGTAGTTGGGAAAATATCTTGCTTTAAATAGTCTAGTAACAAGATTGCCAAGATTTGTCATGAGGTTACAAGCTTATTTACCTAGCATTGCATAGTTGAGAGCACTGAGGTTTCTAAAGCCCATACCTCAGTCTCTCTTGGACATAGACAATTTATCCCAAGAAAGCCAATTCAAACCTTTACCCATATTTTGGTTACGGCCCCACCAAAAGGTATATGATGGAATAGCTTGTAAAACGAATTTGATGAGGGTTTCTCTACCTACTTAAGAAAGACTTCTGCTACTCCAGGAGTTGATCTTTTGCCAAACTCTGTCTTTGATATACTTGAAAGTTGCTTTCCTACTTCTGTCAATCATAGATGGAACATCGAGGTACTTACCCGTCCCTAACACTTGTTGAACCCCTAAAGTATCAGCCAACATATTTTTAATATTCGTAGAAACGTTCCTGCTACGGAAGAGCTCAAATTTTTGTAAGTTGATAGATTGTCCAGAAGCCTCTTCATAAGTGGCTAGGATATTTTTAATCTCGATAGCTTCCTTTTGAACAATTTTGAATAACATAAAACAATCATCTACAAAAAGTAAATGGGATATAATCGGAGCATTTTTACAAATTTTAGATCAGTGGATATCTCCTCTGGCTTCTGCCTTCTTAATTAGAGCAGTAAGACCTTCATAACAAATGATAAAAAGATACAAAGATAGGGGATCCCCTTGCCTCAAGCCTCTACCCGTGATGATTGGCCCAACTTTATTACTGTCCAAGTTCACAGAGTAATCAACTGTTTCCACACAAAGCATAATCCACTTTACCCATCTTTGGCTGAACCCCATGGTAGTGAGAACCTCCCTCAAGTAATTCCAATCGATCTTGTCATAAGCTTTACTAATGTCAAGTTTTAAAGCAATGTCGCCAACCTTACCTTTAGTTTTAGCCTTCATGTGATGAACAACCTCTATTTCCGCCATGGCTTTGTCCAGGATGGATCTCCCAAGAACAAAAGCCGATTGGTTCTCAAAAATGAACTTATATAACACTCTCTTCAGACAGTTTGCAAGGACTTTGACAATTAACTTGTACACCACATTACATAAAATTATCGGTCTTTTAAGGATGTTCGCACTTCTCCTTTTAAGGATATTACCACTATTTTACTCATTTGGGATTCTATTCCTTTCATTTAAATGTAGATTCAAAATAACATAATAATGTTAAATAAAGAAGAATAAATAAACACTTAAATATATTTTTTATTCTTCTATTTTTTCTAGGATGAGATTTTAGTTTCCTAATTTTAAATTTTAGGTTTTTGTCCATCAAATTTTACACTATTATTATTATTATAATATGAAACCAAATCCATTTTTTCCACCTAATAAAAAGTTGTGATTTTACCTTAATTTTAAATTTGAGAGAAGAATATATAAAACTATCACTATGGAATATTCAAGTAGCATTTGTATTTTTAAAATTAGATATTTTTTAAGGCGTTCAAAACAGTCTATCCGACAGAAGTCCAAAATTTATTATAGTTAAATTGTGACAAAAAAAAATATCTCACAAATATTTTTCATAGAAAAATTCTAATCAAATATAATTTTTTTAAAGATTAAATATGTTTTTGATCCTTATAAATATTTTAGATTTGATTTTTAATCCTATAAAAAAATGTCATGTTTTAGTTCTTATGAAATTATTTTTGCATAACATTTTAATTATTCTACATAGACTAAAACTACGTGCATAAATAATTTTGTACGGATTAAAATATAATATTTTTATAAAGACTAAAAATTAGATTTAATAATTTTATAGAGATAAAAAACATATTTAACTATTATTTTTTTTATAATTTTATCTCAGTTTAAATTGAAACTAACCAACACAATGTCTCACAAATTTGAGACGACTATACCTAAAATCATCTATTTTCTCCCGTAGTAAAAGTAGTAAAATTGTGGATTGCCACAAAAATTATATAAATTTGTGAAACTCAAAAATAAAAAATACATATTTTAAGATAAAAATACTAAATGTCATTTTAAATTAAGTAATAAGATAAAAAATACATTTAAGCTTAAAGTAAACTAACATATAGAATCTAACTATTTTTGCATAGAGAAGATAATATATATGGTAGAACATGTGAGTGGTGGTGCTTATGGTGGAGCCACCCCACAATCCCTTAGCCAATATGGTCTTTGGGGGTCACAAGGAAAATCCATGTTACATGGTAAAGTGTGCTGCACATAATATGAACACTAACTCTTTCTTGTTCCGTTGTAACGGGGATTTGTCTGCTTCGTGATGGTTTCCCACTCTGGTCTTCTTTGCACCCCACACTAATCCAGAAACTCTTCAAATTCTTCCATTCTTTTGTTTTGCTTTTCCTACATTTGTGTGTGGAAGGAACTTAAGAGAATAATTATTTGGTTGGAATTAGTTAGGGAAAGATTAATGTCTCTTTCTTGTTTTGTTAAGACATTATTAAAATTAATTTAAACACGCACTACATGCTTATTATTATTTTTGGCAGTCACTATATATTTTTTAAAAATTACCATATCTTAAAATAAAAAAAATGACCTATTAATGTAAAAATATCAAAGCTTACAAATCTTAACCTTATATTTTTTTTTAATTTAACAATTTTAATTCATAATTTACATTTTTAGGTGAGTAAAATATTTTTAAAAATACCTATACAAATAAAATCAACATCGCATAAATTCTAATCTTATAACTTTTATTTTATTTCTATATTTTTTATTTAAAAAATATTAATTTAAAATTTTAAATATATAAAAAAATAGACTTTAAAAAGTAACTTTTAAGTCCGTGAAGCAAGTGAGTTGAACATACTGAGATGAATCTAACGAGTTGAACCGAGTTGTTCGTGAACTTCTAACAAGTCGAGTTTGAGTTGAAAAAAAAGTTTGTAACAAACTTGAACTCATATTTGAACTGAACCAATTCTTAACGAGTCAAGTCGAGCTGAGGCGAGTTCGACTCGATTCGACTCATCTTCAGTCTTAGTTGTTATTAAAACAATGATAACACAAGGTACAAAAAGAGAGATCCAAAAAATCAAGAAGACAAAATAGAACATGAAAAAATAACTCAAACAACTAAAAACTCCAATTCATCAAAGAACACATTACAAAGAAGACATTAGATTTTAAACCATTAGTTCTATAATCTATGTAACAAAGTTTTTAATGAGATGTACCACAATCACTAACCCAACCCAGAACCAAGACCAAACTCTGAATCCACTATTAATTAAGATAGATGATAAGATAATGAAGGCATTTAGAAAAAAATACATGAAGCCACCACATATATGCTAAGAAACCATTTTTAAGTGATAAAATATTGTTATCCTTCAATTCTTACACGTTTGTTGACGAACTAGAAAAATATTATCATTCTGAGCAATTCAGATAGACTAGACAATTGTATGCTAAATCATAGCATAACCACCCGTACTCCTAGTCTTAATCCCTAAAGAGAGAAAAAACTCAAAAGGTATCTAAGGTCATTAGAAAGGGCCGTTTGTCAGTCCAACCACTTAAAGATGCTATACCACACAACCGAAACTAAACCACATAGGACAAATAAATGAGAAGCCGACTTAATCAAATTCCAACACATGAGAAAAGCAACTCCAACTAGGTAAACAATCACCCCCATCTTTAACAAGTTCTCTCTAGAGGAAAATTCATCTTACAAAAGCTACCTAGAGAACACTCACCTTGAAGGGGACCCAACTAACCCATATAAGAGGCAGAGTCAAATTCTCAATAGTAGTAAGAGAAGCAGAGAAATTAAGAAGGTCAACGTGGACTTGATAAGCAGAAGCAGCAAGAAAATACCATCTCTAGTATATTTCCAACTCCACTTATCTCTCTCCAGATTAAGAGTCACATGTAGGACAAAAAAGAGAGTGTCAATCATAACTGCTCAAGCTGAAAACATGTTTCTTCTCCTAAAGTCCCAAATGACCCACCGACCAACTAACCCATCTCTCCAGCGATCCCCTCTGGTAGATTAAAGATAGTAAAAAAACATAGGAAACCTAAGCTTGAGGGGAATTTCTCCTATCCAAGAGTTCGTCCAAAAAGAAATTTAGAAACCCGAACCCATTCTCTTAGAGGTACCACCTTCAAACCAATTCGAGGGATCAACCTCTTTGAAGTAGAGACATTATTTTCCACTGGGAGGCTGAAAGCTAGAAGCCCGAATCCATACCACCGCTTAAGGAAAAAATAACAAGAGAACCATATCTAACTGCGAGAATGTCAAACCATAGACTAAAAGCTTCCGAGATCACCTCCACCTCCATCTGGCCAAACGTGCTAAATTAACCAAACAAAGGTCTCTGACCCCCTGTTGAAAGTATTTGTGGGTAAATATTTTCGGTAATATATCGTATCCACAGGGATTGGTTAATATCACTGCCGTTCTATAGTTGTTTATTTTGAGTTGGGAAAATTGAGTTGGTTTGTTTTATGATTCTAATAATATCAAAAGTAAACAATAAATTAAAAGCGAGTAATGAACTGTTGTTAACGATTAGAGAAATATGTTGAACCTTAGGGTTCATCAACCTACTCCTATACAATTATTACTTAATTCACAATTGAACAATCTTTTAAATCATTATCTTCACTTATCCTCAAATAAGATTCCATGTCTGCAAATCAAATTAGATAACTTTTACCGGTATGAGATTCGATCTCTCCAAATATCAATAACGATAATAGTAATTAAGAACGATAATTATGAAAACCCAATTACAATTCCATCTCTGCAAATTGCAATTGAATCAATATAGTAACCTAGGGCAAAAGTTAAATCCTTTCTTTCGATCAAAGATTCAACGATAATTTAAGAATAAAAACAAGATTTCTTATTGATAATGAATTCAAATAATTGTTCACAGGAATTAATTAATGGTATTGTATATTCATAGGTTAACTACTACCTTCGATTCAACAAGAGGGGTTTAGCTCTCCATAGACATGAAGAACACACAAAGATTAATGGAAGAATTCATCTTCATCAAAGGAATGTCTTCGCTTGATAGAGAATTGGTCTTCAATTGATGATTGTGGCTGCACCTTCAGATTGTTCTCCTAATTTTGCTCTCCACAAAGTTATTTTTCTCTTGGAAGCTAGGGCTTTTAAATAGAAGTTTTGGGCTTTTAACGCCGAGGCCGCGGCGCGGCATCGGACTGGCGCGGCGCGCTTCAAAACAGAGATATTTTCGCGGCGCGCTCTAGGACTCTCGCGGCGCGCTCTTTGCAATTTCCATCTTTTTCTTCTGCCTTTGAGACTTCCAGCTCTCTTTCCTCCTCATGTTCTTCTCAACCTTCAATTCAGCTCTAAACCTGCAACAATAACACCCACAAGTGATTCGATTTGCTTTACGCACGAACTAAACTTGTTCAGTTCAATTCTTAATAAAAACCTATGGATTTATCACAATTTTCATTAGTTTAGAGAAGAAATCACTTATATTAACACATGAATTTACCATTAATTTAGTCCTAACAAACTCTCCCCAACTTAGAGTTTTGTTTGTCCCTAAACAAAATTACTTACCTCCAGCAAAGTCTATCGACAATCAAGCAACAAGTTTTTTCAAAAAGTTTTTCTCAAGTGGTTCAATCCAGTAACTAAGTCAAATACTCCTCTTCTGCCTGCAAACTCAGAATATACACATGAAACAAACTTTGAAAGCAAATTACCTCCAGAAGTTCAAAACACTACACAATTGTAATTGAATCAGCACTAATCACTCTCATCAACAAGTATGATGAATAAAAGAGGGGTTAAACACTCATCCAAACAATTAAATCAACAAAGATCCATATCATACGTTCACCAAATTGTCAGCATCAAGTCTTGTGGAATCTGAGAATCAGAAGGTCTTTCTCGGGTTGTAATGTGGTTTAAGATTCAAAGAAAAGAAGATATTCAAGGGTTGTTCCTAATCTAGGGTAGCATCCAAATCATAACTCCTTCCTTCTTCTCTATAACTTTAATTCTCTTACCCGTTCATCTTTTTCCATTCGTAGCTTGGTTTTTCTTTTTCACTTTTTTTTTTCAACAACCGTTATATTCAAACGTTGTTCTTTTTCCATCAATTTTTTTTCAAGCTACGACTTCTTTAATCTTTCACCAATTACCACATGTACTTCCTCTTCTTTTGAATGTGGCTCTCCCTAACTTGGAGGTCAACCTGTATTTAGATTATATGAATGCTCCCCTACTTTCTAAAATAGGTCAAAGAGAAAAACACATCACCAAATTATATGGTTGATGGTCCAAAACAAAACTTTTTATTGAGATCAAAACTCACCAGGTATTTTCCTTAGTGCATATTATGATGCTTATCTTGACCTCAGGCTCAAAGAATGGTTAGCAAAGGATCACACTCTCACAAAAGCAAATAAGTTGTACATTAGAATAGGCTAAAAGAACTCTCAGATTCAAACAATTGCCTAAATCACTTTCACAGATTTCCACAAACGATGCAACAACCGGTTTAGCATGATACAAACACGTCAAAATAATTGATGGTCTCCTGCATATAGTAAACAATGGAAAGCTTTCCTCACAATGGTTAAGGCTAAGCCGATCCAATAAAATAGTGTACCATAAAGAACTTCTGTTAAGAATTTACTAACAACCTAAATTTCATGCACACATTAGGAGCTTGAGTTCAAAAATTCATACCTGCCTTGTCACTTATTGAAAAAGAAAGTGAAAATTTAATTTTTTTCAAAAAAAAATTTTTTTCACTCACTACCACTTTCACGCATGTTGCTCCGTTGTTGGTGCTTTGCTTGAGATTCTCATTCTGTTGTGGGACTACTTACTCTAAATCGAGATGGATAGAAAAGAAACAAACTAATTGTAATACTTAACATAACTTAAATCAAATAAAAACAAGTCATAGTGACCCCTGAGGTTCACTAGAGTCTAGATTAGATAAACAGAAAAGCAGTAGTCTTATCATCACCTCAATTACCAACACAAAACAATTTTTTTTCTCGCTCACTCTTACATCACCTCTCATCACCTCATACAAACATGGCATCAATATCAGCCTCAATATCCACATCATTCTCCTGTTCTTGGTTATCAGCCCCAGCAGTGCCACCTGCATCTGCACCTGTATCACCACCTGCATCCCCCCCAATAGGAAAAGGGCTGGTCTCCAGCCAACCACAGTAAGTGAAATAGCTTTCCCTGGTTGGGAAAGTTCTCTCTTCAGGAGCTACAGACAGGTTCCTGAATTGTTGCTGCATAGCATCGTGCAGAAAGATCTGGGACCTCTGATTTGCTTCAAACATAGCAGAATAATAATGATGGGCTACCAGAGGGTCAAAAGGGGCTGCACTACCCTGAGGGGGTGCTGCAGAAACAGAAGGTCCAGCTGGAGGAGGATCGGTTGCTTGATCCCTGTAGTATGGCTTTGCACAAAACCTGTCAATATAAACATCATCAATAAAAGTGTTAATAACGTGATGTCCCTGTCCAGGAATTTCCACTCCGGCTTCTTTACAAAGCCCCATAATCAATCCAGGTAGTGGCAACACACTTTTGGCATTAATGCCATGTTGTGTGTCACTCAATGCAGCTCGTCGCAATTCATTCGAGAGAATGAAGGCGACATCAACAGTATTTTCCGTCATGATCGTGGTTATTAAGAAAGCCACATCAAGAGGAATGGTGGTGACATGAGTCCTTGGCCGGATGTTGTAGAGGATCACCGATAGAATTCCCCTTGCTTGAATACTCAGATCCTTCCTGTTGTAATGGGTTGGGTTCCCTTGCCGACTAAGCTCTGGTCCTCGCCCCCAGTACAAATTGTCTCCGTCATCATCTCCACCATGTTGGCACAATTGTTGACATTCTGCCGGTAGAAGCATTTTTCATCCTCACCCAATTGGAGTGGTTCCCCCAAGAATTCACTGATTGACTCTCTGTCGAACGCCACAGTTTTGCCTCTCACATAGGACTGATATGAATAAGCGACAGATTCATCAGTAGTCTTGATGGCATTGGCATAAAATTCCTTGACTATGTCGTAGTCAATTACAGTGTGTGGTTCAAACACCTTTTCCCAATTCCTATTTTCCAGAAAACCCCACATATTAGCATAAGGGCCATCTTCATCTCCCCGAGGTACAACAACTTTCTCAGCCAAAATGGTTCTGGACCCCAGAATCTTGAACCTGTCGGCTTGAGCCCGACCTAAAAACTTTTCGGATTGGTTGCCCGTAGCACGCGATCCGCGAGGACCTGAGCTTGTTGACTTTGTGCGCACTCTCTTGGCTGGGTTCATCTGCAATTACCACCACAAATAACAAACCATAGATAGGGTTAACACAAATTAACAAAGTTAAAAAAAAATCTCCAGTCGCGGCGCGACTGCGGGGTGCCGCGGCGCGGCTGCGGCGCAACTGAAAGGGGTTTGCCTGCTATGGGTCCTTCTTTCAGCCCCTAACCCTCATTCATTTGAATCGGAAACGACTTCAGAACCACAAATCGAAGTTGTCTACCCTAGGGTTTGCAAAGAAAACATCATTGGATTTCTAATATTGAAGATTTGAGATTACCTATTGAAGGGTTAACATTACCAGAACATAATACCGAAGAATGAGATACATACCTTGCTGTCGAATGAGTAACGATGAAAAATAGTGAACTAGGTGAGTGATTGGAGCTCTGAACCAGAACTTGCGTTTTTGGGGCTTGGGAGTTGTAAAAGATAGAATGAGGGGGAAGTGGGGGGTTTCAAAATAAAACCTATTTTTAGCCCTGCACCGCGGCGCGCAAGATGAATCCCGCGGCGCACAAATATTTCTGTTTGGCGTCGCGGCGCGCACTTACTGCCCGCGGCGCGGTCTTTTTAAAAAAATGACTTTTTGTTGCTTGTTCCCCCACTTCACTCTTTTGTAACTTCCATTGTGCTGATGGCACTGATTGATGATAATCCATAAAAATAAAAGATGAAATTAAAAGAAAATTACTTAAAATAAAAGATGCTTACTCTGTTGGGTTGCCTCCCACCAAGCGCTTCGTTTAACGTCGCATGGCTCGACGGTTAAACTCCTTTGACTAGGAGTTCAACAGTGAGATTGTGCACACTTCTCTATCAAATTCTCCCCCAAGGTAGCTTTTCAACCGTTCTCCATTAACGGTCCAACTGTCTTTAGTCTTACCATCTTCGATAGTAATGGCCCCGTAAGGTTTAATTTCCTTAATTATGAACGGCCCTGACCACTTAGACTTCAATTTGCCTGGGAAGAGCCTGAGCCTGGAGTTGAATAGTAATACAAGGTCGCCCACCTTGAACTCTTTCTTTTTGATTCTCTTATCATGGTACCTTTTCATATTTTCCTTATACATTTTATTAGATTCATATGCTAGGTACCTGAATTCCTCAAGTTCATGGAGTTGATTCTTCCTCTTCTTATACGCCAAACTATCATCTCTATTGAAGAAACGTAAGGCCCATAGTGCTTTGTGCTCCACCTCCACCGGTAAATGACATGCCTTACCATAAACCATTTGAAAAGGTGATGCACCAGTTGGTGCTTTGTATGCTGTCCTATATGCCCACAAGGCATCGTCTATCCTTACCGACCAGTCTTTACGGGACTCTGACACCGTCTTCTCGAGAATGTTCTTGATTGCCCGATTTGAAATTTCTGCTTGCCCGTTGGTTTGGGGATGATAAGGTGAAGCTATCTTGTGGTTGATATGATATTTGTCCAACACCTTTACCACCTGTTCATTAACAAAATGAGATCCACCATCGCTTATGATCACTCTAGGCATGCCAAAACGTGTGAATATGTTACGGTTTAAAAATTTTAGCACCGTTTAGGCATCCGCCTTTGGTGTAGCGATGGCTTCAACCCACTTGGAAACATAATCCACTGCAACTAAAATATATTCGTTAGTAAAAGAAGGAAGAAATGGCCCCATAAAATCGATGCCCCAGCAATCAAAAACTTCTACTTCAATGATGGTTTGAAGTGGCATCTCATCCCGTTTACTTATCCCACCAACTCTTTGACATTTGTCACAACTCTTTGCATGGTGATGGGCGTCTTTGAAAATCGTTGGCCAGAAAAATCCGGATTGGAGGACCTTTGTTGCCGTCCTCCATCCATTAAAATGACCACCACTCGGTGAATTATGACAATGCCACAAGATTTGTTGGGCTTCTTCTTCAGTAACACATCTCCTTAGAATTCCATCCTTACCTATCTTGAACAAGTATGGGTCGTCCCACACATAGTACTTTGCATCGGCTAACAACTTTTTCTTTTTGTTCCAGTCAAAGTCCTCCGGTATCATACCGGTTGCTTTATGATTAGCCAAGTCGGCGAACCATGGTCTTGTTTGTATTTCAAAAAGTTGTTCATCCGGGAATGTCTCATTTATTTCAGCTTCTTGGTTGGTGACATTTACATTGACCAACCGGGATAAATGATCTGCTACCACATTTTCTGACCCTTTTTTATCCCGGATTTCTATGTCAAATTCTTGTAAAAGGAGGACCCAACGAATGAGTCTTTGCTTCGAATCCGGTTTGGTGAGCAAATATTTTATGGCCGCATGGTCTGTGTAAATCACCACTTTTGACCCAATGAGATAGGATCTGAATTTTTCAAGAGCATACACTATAGCTAAAAATTCTTTTTCTGTGGTAGCATAATTGACTTGAGCGTCATTTAGCACCTTGCTTGCATAGTGTATGACATGAAAAACTTTTCCTTTCCGTTGGCCTAACACCGCACCTATGGCATAGTCGCTAGCATCACACATAAGTTCAAAATGGTTTTTCCAATCTGGTGCTACTATCACAGGTGCGGTAGCTAGCCGTTCTTTCAGGTCATTGAAGGCTTTAACACAAGATTCATCAAAATTAAAACACATACCTTGATTGAGTAGATTACTCAAAGGCTTGGCAATCTTGGAAAAATCTTTAACAAACCTTCTGTAGAATCCTGCATGACCTAAAAAACTTCGTACTCCTTTGACATTTATTGGAGGTGGGAGCTTTGAAATTACCTCCACCTTGGCTTGGTCTACTTCAAGTCCTCTTGAAGATACTTTGTGTCCGAGTACAATTCCTTCTGTTACCATAAAATGGCACTTCTCCCAATTAAGAATCAAATTGGTCTCAATACACCTTTCAAGTGCCACGTCTAGATTGTTCAAGCATGTATCAAACGTCTTTCCGAACACTGAAAAGTCATCCATGAATACCTCAATACTCTTTTCAATAAGGTCAGAGAATATGGCCTGCATGCATCGTTGAAAAGTTGCTGGAGCATTGCATAGTCCAAATGGCATCCTCCTATATGCGAAAATTCCAAATGGACATGTAAATGCTGTCTTCTCATGATCCTCTGGGTTGACTACGATTTGATTGTATCCGGAATATCCATCCAGAAAGCAATAGTAATTCTGCCCCGATAATCTCTCAAGCATTTGATCCATGAATGGTAATGGAAAGTGGTCTTTCCTTGTTGCTTTGTTGAGTCTCCGGTAATCTATGCACATGCGCCACCCGGTCACAGTTCTAGTCGGTATGAGTTCATTTTTGTCATTACGGATTACCGTCATGCCTCCCTTCTTTGGAACAACTTGTACCAGACTTACCCATGCACTATCAGAAATTGGGTAAATCATTCCTGCTTCTAGGAGTTTGATCACCTCTTTCCTTACTACCTCTTTCATTGTTGGATTTAGTCTTCTTTGTGGTTGGGCCACTGGTTTGAAGTCTTCTTCTAACATAATCTTGTGCATGCAATATGCAGGGCTGATACCTTTCAAATCTGCCAATACCCATCCGATTGCTGCTTTATTCTTTTGAAGGATTTGTATGAGTCTTGCCTCTTCTGTAGCATTTAACTTTGAGCTAATAACGACCGATTTACTTCCCTCTTCATCTAAAAATACATGCTTCAAATGAGTTGGGAGTAATTTTAATTCTAGCTTCGATTCTTTCACTTCTTTTTTTAGCTCCAAATCCTCCACTTTGTCTTCTTTGTTGGATGTGTTGCCACCCTTCTCTAATTCTTTTAGAAACAACTCAATTTCTTTTTCTTCTTCTTGAGTGAGTACATTAAATGAATCAACAAGAGATCTCTCTAAAGGATTAGAAAGATGAATTTGGATCGCCACTTCCTCGACACTTGCTTCAGTTACATCCATGCGAAAGCAATCATTTTTGTCTTTGGGTTGTTTCATGGCATCAAAGAGATTAAAACATACCTCTTCATCTTGGACTCTTAGCTTCATTATACCGTCATCGATGTCGATCATCATCCGGGCTGTTTTCATGAATGGTCTTCCAAGGATGATAGGTGAATCTTTATCTTCTTCCATATCAATCACCACAAAATCCACCGGAAACAGAAATTTGTCAACTTTCACTAACATGTCTTGTGCAATTCCATACGGGAGAGTGGTAGATTTGTCTGCTAGTTGCAAAGTCATTCTTGTTGCTTTCATCTCAATATTTCCCAGCCGCTTTACTATTGATAAAGGAATTAAATTTATGCTTGATCCGAGATCAATCAATCCATTCCCAATATTTTGATTTCCTATTGTAACCGACAAAGTGACTCTTCCGAGATCTCTCGCCTTTTGAGGAAGGCGCGATATGATAGCACTACATTGTGCATCAAGTATAATAACCTCTTCTTCTTCTGGTCTTTTCTTCTTTTTCAAGATATCTTTCATAAATTTCGCATATTTTGGCATTTGGGCAATAGCTTCAGAGAATGGAATATTAATTTGTAGTTGCTTAAAAATTTCCATAAACCTGGCATATTGTCTAGCGTTGTCTTTCTTTGAAGGAGCATGAGGATATGGCAAATGTTGACTTGGAATCGTGTTGTTCGCCATCTTATCTTTAGCACTCCTTCTTTTTAATTTCTCCTTCTTGACTTCTCTACTCATATCTTCCTCTTCAGCCCCCTTGTTAATAATTTCATATTCTTCATCTTCTCTATTATGTTTTTCATCTTCCTTTTCTTTATCGTCTTCAACCTCATTCATTTCCTGCTCATCCTTGCCACCTTTTTGTCCAGACCTTGTCACCACTGCTTTGCAATGTTCCTTTGGGTTCTCTTGAGTGTTGGCCGAGAAAGTTGCATTTGATTGATTAGTTGCAATCTGCTTAGCAAGTTGGCCCACTTGAGTTTCTAAATTCTTTATAGCTGCTTCTTGATTTTTTTGATTTGTCATGGACATTTGCATAAATTGTGTCATAGTTTCTTCTAGCTTTGATTGTCCTCCTTGTTGTGGTGGTGGTTGAGTGTACGGTTGGAAGGCTTGTTGTTGATACCCTTGATTCGGTGGCCTTTGTTGATACCCTTGATTGTTATACCTTGGTGGATAACCTTGTTGGTATGGCTGATTTTGATATTGATTCTGCCTTTGTCCTTGGTTGTTATTCATGTAATTCACTTCTTCTTCTAGCACTGGTGGACAGAATCCTGTTTGATGATCTCCCTTGCACAATTCGCACTTAGCAACTTGATACGAATTAGATATCCCGTTCAGCTCCTTGATCTGTTGTGGTAATTTAGACATCTGTTGTGTCAAAAGTTCCACTTGTGAAGTTAGCAATTTATTCTGAGCAAGTAGAGCATCACTGTTGTTCAGCTCCAACACTCCGGGTTTCTTATCTCTTACCGTTCGATCATGGTTGCCTTGACGATCATTTAGAGCCATTCGCTCTATTATCTGAGTAGCTTCCGCAGGTGTTTTGGACATGAGTGAACCACCAGCTGTGGCGTCCAAGAGTGTCTTGTTTGTAGCTGTGAGACCGTTACGGAACATATGGATTTGATCAACGTCTGTAAAACCGTGTCCTTTGCACTTTCTCAACATAGCTTTATACCTTTCCCATGCTTCATTCAAAGATTCATTACTACCTTGAGAAAATACTGCTATTGCTGTTTTTGCTTCGAAGAATCGGTTTTGAGAGTAAAACCTTTCCAGAAATTTTTCTTCTAATGTGTTCCAATTAGTCATCACTGCTTCAGGTTGATCCAAGTACCAATCTTTTGCCTTAGATAGCAAAGAGTGTGGGAACAACCTCTTAAATAATGCTTCCTCATCAGCTTGAGCGACACCCGTGGTACCCGCTAACTCATAGAATCGAGTAAGATGCGTGTACGGGTCTTCATGGTGCAATCCGGCGAAAGGACTTGCACAAATCAGTTGTATGATACCGGTCTTCAGTTCTGTCGGTCGCCCGTTGGCGGCAGTTCTAGCGAACTGAGGATTGAGTCTTGGACTATTAGCACATGGACCATTAGCAGCCATGTTGACAACAGTAGGTTGTATAATAACTTCCGGTTCTTCTTCCGTGAATAGTTCGTGAAAGAAGAATCCTTCTTGCGACTCGTCACTGGTTTCAAGTTGTTGTGACGATGTCGCGGTTGCGTTGTCTCTTGCTTTTGCTATGTTTGCTCTTCTTCGTGCTTTGCTTTTTAACCTCCTAGCGGTCCTTTCGATCTCGGGATCAAAAAGAAGTTGATCACTGGGAACTTTACTGCGCATACACGATCTTCTGCAAAAACTAGCAAACACGTGAAACAACCAAATCGAGAAAATAAAAATTAAAACTCAAAATAAGAACTATTGCAATGCGTGCAATATTGACACCAATCCCCGGCAACGGCGCCAATTTGTTGAAAGTATTTGTGGGTAAATATTTTCGGTAATATATCGTATCCACAGGGATTGGTTAATATCACTGCCGTTCTATAGTTGTTTATTTTGAGTTGGGAAAATTGAGTTGGTTTGTTTTATGATTCTAATAATATCAAAAGTAAACAATAAATTAAAAGCGAGTAATGAACTGTTGTTAACGATTAGAGAAATATGTTGAACCTTAGGGTTCATCAACCTACTCCTATACAATTATTACTTAATTCACAATTGAACAATCTTTTAAATCATTATCTTCAATTATCCTCAAATAAGATTCCATGTCTGCAAATCAAATTAGATAACTTTTACCGGTATGAGATTCGATCTCTCCAAATATCAATAACGATAATAGTAATTAAGAACAATAATTATGAAAACCCAATTACAATTCCATCTCTGCAAATTGCAATTGAATCAATATAGTAACCTAGGGCAAAAGTTAAATCCTTTCTTTCGATCAAAGATTCAACGATAATTTAAGAATAAAAACAAGATTTCTTATTGATAATGAATTCAAATAATTGTTCACAGGAATTAATTAATGGTATTGTATATTCATAGGTTAACTACTACCTTAGATTCAACAAGAGGGGTTTAGCTCTCCATAGACATGAAGAACACACAAAGATTAATGGAAGAATTCATCTTCATCAAAGGAATGTCTTCGCTTGATAGAGAATTGGTCTTCAATTGATGATTGTGGCTGCACCTTCAGATTGTTCTCCTAATTTCGCTCTCCACAAAGTTATTTTTCTCTTGGAAGCTAGGGCTTTTAAATAGAAGTTTTGGGCTTTTAACGCCGAGGCCGCGGCGCGGCATCGGACTGGCGTGGCGCGCTTCAAAACAGAGATATTTTCGCGGCGCGCTCTAGGACTCTCGCGGCGCGCTCTTTGCAATTTCCATCTTTTTCTTCTGCCTTTGAGACTTCCAGCTCTCTTTCCTCCTCATGTTCTTCTCAAGCTTCAATTCAGCTCTAAACCTGCAACAATAACACCCACAAGTGATTCGATTTGCTTTACGCACGAACTAAACTTGTTCAGTTCAATTCTTAATAAAAACCTATGGATTTATCACAATTTGCATTAGTTTAGAGAAGAAATCACTTATACTAACACATGAATTTACCATTAATTTACTCCTAACACCCCCGAGCTACCTTTATACTTTACAAACATCATTCTGCTTAACTCAAGAGATCTTAGAACCACCCTTCATACCTTTCTACAGAATCCTTTTTTGAATCCTAACTACTTTATCTTAAAACTTCATAAGCATTTTTAGAAAAGATAAAAATAATATTGATTACATAATTAAGAAGAACCACACGACCCCCAAACCAACAAACTTGTGCTTTCAAGAAATGAGCCTTCTGAAAATCATATTCACTAGAGGGTCTCAAGTAGTTTTAAGACCGAGGGTAAGCCACCGCCAGAATCCCCAGGTACTTGAAAGAAAGAGACTCAAGATTATAGTGAAGAAACTTACCAGTCGAGTTCAAAAAGATAGGGCCCACTTTGATACCTATGAAACTACTCTTAAAAAAGTTAACTCTTAGATCAAAGGCCAACTCAAAACCCCTAAGGACAGTCTTAGTAGCTCACAAATTCTCAACATTACGATTAACTAAGATAATAGTATCATCTGTATATTGAAGATGAGACACAACTAAATTAGAGAATTCCACTCTAAAACCATAAAGAAGATCCAAATCTACGATCTTTTGAAAAAAAAGTGAATATCTATGAAGCACGGACACCCCAGACGCGCCTCCGACACCAATACAACGACACCAAAGTAGTTTTAAAAAATAAATAAGTTAAATGTAATTATAAGTGAGGTGTAGGTATTCAACACAGACGGACACAAACACGTCTTTTTCAAAGGTGTAAGTGTTACATAAGTGAATATATTAGTCTAATTAATATTATCCATATTATCGTGATGTTAAACTTATATATAAGATTCAATTTTTTTATAAAAAAATTTAGGCTAATTAAACTCTAAAATTTACCAAAATTAATATAATAAACACTTAAAATATATTTATAAATTACATTAAAAAAATTTCCCATCGATAATTGTAGTAAAATATGTAATATATGACATACAAACCATTGTAAATTTTTTGGACCTATATGTCCAGCCAATCTTGCATACAATAATCACTGTCTGTCTTTTTTTAAACAGATCAACTATCACTTTAGAAACAACTTACACTGTAGTAAATAATTACAAGTTTCCTTCTTCTAAAGCCCACTAAAAAAATACAGGCAGTAATTGATTTCACTTCATTTATCACATGAAAAAGAGAGAGCAGGTTTTGTCGAGTGATGATTTGCATCAAGATTTGGTCAAACTATAAAATATACTCTAAATATTTCCACTAATCCAATTTAAGCTTTGAGGCTTAGTGGGGGAGGCAATGATTAAATGATGGATTTTGACGCCCCTAAAGTTGTTTCACATGAGGATCAAAATTGGGAGTATGTTCCATAGGCACCCTTCAAATGGACCCTTATATTCCTCCGTTTTCATCATACCATTTAATTCATACGTGTGTTTTGTGAGAGACCCAATTGAAGAAGAGGTTTAAAGTATGTTTGTCTTTCATTTTTTAGGGTTCTTTTTTGGTTGAAGATTCAAGTGGTCACAAGATGTATAGTAAATTGTACATTTTTTTAGGATTGTTTATTTCATTTGTTTTATTTGGTTTTAGTTAAAACTAGTGTTTCATCTATGTTTTAAAGTTGATTTGAATTTGTTAGTGTAGACTTGGCTATACCTTGAAAATCAAAATTTAAAGCTATTTTGTAAAAACTTAAATTGTGATTATATCAATTTCAATTAGATCAAAGTCAATTTAATTTTAATACTTGATTCCATTGATATTCGCATTGGTATAATTTTATTGGGACTTAAAAGGAGGGTCCATGATTGTACGATACAAACTAACTACTTCAATATTGGACTACCTCGAGATAGTTTAAAGAAGGGTCTGAAGTTGTCCAAATAAGGACTACCTCATGAATTTTCACAAAAGAGCTTCCTCGAGATCACTCAAAGAAGGGTTACCTCGAGGTACCTCAAAGAAGGGCAACCTCGAAGTGGCTCAAAGAAGGGTTTGAGGTAAACCAACTAAGAGCTAACTTGAGATCACCCAAATAAGAGATACCTCAAGGTCGCCCAAAAAAGGGCTCGAGATAGGCTAAAGAATGTCTACCTCGAGATAACCCACATAAGGGCTACCTTGATATCACCCAAAGAATGACTACCTTGAGTTAGCCAAAAAAGGACTACCTCAAGGTAGCACAAACAAGAGCTCGAGGTAGGCCAAAGAAGGGCTACTTCGAGGTTGTCCACAAAAGGGTTAGCTCGAGGTCACCCAAAGAGGGGGCCGGGGTATCTCAAAGAAGGGCTACCTCAAGATAGTCCAAAGAAGAGCTTGAGGTTAGCCTAAAAAGGGTCTTGAGTTTGGCCATAAAAGGGCTGTCTCGAGATTGCCCAAATATGGGCATCCTTGAAATCACTTAGCTCGAGTTAGGCTACAAAAAGGCTATATCAAGTTTTCCCAAAGAAGGACTACCTTGAAGTCGTCCAAAGAAGGACACGAGGTAGCCTACAAAATGGCTACTTCGAGGTCGCCCAAAGAAGGGCTCGAGGAAGCCCAAAGAAGGCTAACCACCTTCTTGGGCTTATGTTAAAATAATTGATCCAATCCACGTTTCTCTCTCAATTTAATAAGAAAACATGTGTCACACATACTGTTCCAAAGAGACAATCAAAGTGAGATGGCAAACGGTCCTCCCTATAAGTGGGGAAGGAAGCGCTCATTATTGAGCGAATTAAGGCAAAAAGGGAAGGAATTGAGCTTGACCTCCTCTCCTTTCCAACACCCGGAAGCTCTATGAATATCTCAGTATTAGAATTGAAAGGAGATATCCAATTCACAAATAAAACTACATACATAGTTTCTCACCTACTTGCGTGAGACAACTCTAACCTTACAACAAATCCTAAAAGCGTTTGGTAACCATTAATCACTAGAATATTTCACATATTGTACTTTTAGCAAGTACAATGTCAAATTTTGTGAATCCTTCCCTCTTTGAATTTGTGCATGTGGTTTCAAAGAGTTTCTCTATTTTGGAAGTATAAATTCTCTTTATTTTTTTTAAAGAAAGAAGGGATTTATTTGCTATAGTTTATTAATATAAAGTTAAATTTATATTAAATATAAGTCATATATTTTAAAAATGTATGCTATTTACACACAAAAATACAGTAATGAAGAAAATGGAATGAATGAGAAATGAAGAGGATCTTAACCCCTGTTTTGGTTAATGGCTGTCTAATAAATTTGACAATTATTTTAAATAGATTAAAGTAATGAGTTGATTCGTTGGTTATTTTTCTACTTTTTCTTCAGGCAGAAGGTTTAGTGGATTGTTGAGGAACGTCATGGTTTTATGTATGTGTAAGGGTTTTACGGTGAGATGTGAGAAATGATGGATTAATGTTGACCCATCTTCAATATGTTTATGACACTTTTCTTATAGAGGAGAAATTTGTGAATATTTATGAAAAATGAAGACAATTTTATGATTATTTGATTTATTCTCAGACCATAGAGTAAACTGTAACAAAAGTATATTTTTAGTTGTTAATGTAAACTTTTTTTCCAATGGCAAATAGTTTCTTAAATTTCAAGTTGGGAAACAAAGCTTATTTTAATAAGAAAAAATATAAGTGGGAGTACAAAGAGGTATTCTAACCCGTACAACAAGTTCAATCTGAGTCCAACATCTACGTGATACATATCTACACAAATTCTATGAACAGTTGCAGAGATCCCACCAAATCATATGCTCGAAAGCTAGACAAAAAAAAGGGTACACCAACATCTTACAACAAACAAAATTAAACACTTACATTTCGAATAAATATGACTCAGTATGCACTAGCTAATACATCATTAGACAAGAGCCGACAAGGAATTCATATTAAAAAACTAAAACCTATGCATAATTAATATTCAATAAACATAATCTATGCAATCATCGTGTTTCTTACAAAGTATGCAGAAGCAACCTATGACATAATGCCAATCAAGGCTCCTACCTCATTCTAACCTATGACAGAACTGGTTGTAAAATAGCATGATACAAGACATCACACTAAGCAGGTTTCCACATCCCCATGCAATTGAACTAAATAGTTGATATGCAATAAATACCCTGCTACATGCGAATCTGACTCAAATTATAATAAAAATTCCTCATTTTACCAGTATGTCAAAGTCAATTCATCCAAAGTTCAAATGCTTTTTGACTTATTAATTTCACCTCCGATCCTCAAATCTTGATTAAATTTTGTTGTTGATGAAATTTAAGAGTTTCTCAACCAATTATCTAACCCACAATTAACGGTCATATCCATATTATATATGAATCAATTGTAAGACAAAGTTGTGATGTTTTTCAAGATTATTTGATTGTCTATTTTCCCTTCTTTAAATATGATATCATTTCTCATTTGACACAAGTTTCAAGTAGTTTCCAACCAGAATAAGCCTTTGACTTTTTTCCACTTTTAGAATTTCACAAAATCAACCCATCATAGCAACATGTTCAACAGCGGTTTCCAACCGAACATATGAATGATGGACGATGCCCCTTCTTTCCATATACCCCGATAAACTCGTCTTTATTAATTGACAATTGTTGGAATGTTCTACCTCAATTAATCAAAGATTAACAAGACGTTACACTAAAGCCATGGATCTTGTTTAGTATCCAAACCCGAATTTCACATGTTACCGGATCCATCTTTAAGCCGGAAATCAAAGTTGTAATATCTTTGAAAGTTACTGCCAATCTCTCACTCAATTATACATTTTAACTCAATTGACAATTCCAATCCAGACATCCTCAAAATCCCATCTCTAATACTAAATTGTCTTTGTTATTACATATCAAATAATGGACAGGAAACATAATCTACGTGATTTCAGTGCCTACCCAATAATCTGACCTCAATTTTATATTTTCGTCTGCCAATTTTAAATGCCAATTTATTAGAAAAACAGAAGGAAATATCATATATTTTATTACCGTCAAAATACATAATATCTTGTCACCATAAATAGTCTTTATAGCCCACAACGATTTCATACATATTTGGATTGTTTTTTGGGATAAAGAGCCATGCCTGAAAGATAATAGCTCATTCCGCATAATATCTTTATCATTTAGAGACCTTCATTTCCATTTATTTTGCAGGGATGAGTTGAACGCCTCTAAATTTTTAACCAAAACCTCCATATTCGTTCCTTTTCCCAACTTATCCAAAAAACTTTCGTTGATCCAAACATCCATTCCACAAACAGTTCTTTGAGATGCTTATCAAGAAACGTAATATTTTCTTTGGAGTTTTGTAGAATGACAGGTAGTATAAAGGTATGATAATGAGTGCCACATTTGTGATAGATGTCCTCAAGAGGAGGTTTAGTGCTTGGCAAAATAGGTTTGTCAATTATATTGAGAAATTTGTGCTTCTTAATTTTATTTTGAATACTATACCAATCTGGTATGTGTTCTTTTTTAAGATTCTAGCTAAAGTTTTGGGAAAAAAATATTAAAATCATTGAAATATTTTAATGAGGTGAGTTTCATTGTGATATAATCGCATATTACTTGCAATCACAGCCGTCTTTGAAGGTGTGCAAAACAGGCTACTGCACAGAGCCTCAAATTTTTCACAGTTAACCTATGGTTGAATAGGACCCCACAAAATATTTATAATGATTAGACTGTGGTTAAATAGGATCTCTATTTTTATTTTCATGATTAAACTACGACTATTCTACACAGTACGTCCAAAAAAATTGAGACGACTTTGCTTGCAATAATTAATGTTGAACACTTTATAAATAAGTATGTAGACCTATTGTAGAAATTTCATTCATATTTTATCAAATCTATAAAATTAAAAAAAAAACACACACACAAGTAAAATGTTATAAGTGCGAAATGTCTTTAAGTTTCTAAAAAGGAACATCTCTGAAGCAAGTCTTCCATATTCACAAGACTACAAACACATTTCTTAAGTGCACACAAAAACAAATTAAGTGTATAAATAATTTTTTGATTATTTTAAAAATAATTAAGAAAAATAAATTTTATAATTAATATGTTGTGAGTTTGCCTAAAAATCTATTTTTAGTGTTGTGACCATATAAGAACAGATCGCATCTCCCTTAAGACACTCTCAAGGATGGTGCTTTTAATGTGAAAACTTTAAAGAAAATATGAATGAATTGTGTTACTATATTAGGTTCTTAAAGCAATCTCCCAGCCTTCAATGGTGGCCATAGGGTGGATGAAATTTATAAGGACCCATTGAAGCCCCCACACTCGTTTAAGGTCCAAATACATTTATTTGTGACATTTGATCTCATTTGGTCCCCTCAGACAAACATAGGAGGCATTTCCATCAAAGCTATAAATGCACACACTCATTCTTTCACAAAATTTATTAACATCTATTTTAGTTTCTAAAAATGATTATGAAATCCAATTTAGTCCTTAAGAAAGCAATTTTTTATTCATGAGAAAAATTAATTATAGTAATCTAGAGTCTGTTTTGAAAATATAATAAACTAGCTTATAATCCTATATGACTAATAATTTAGATATTTATAATTTTTTTGTATTAATCGGAAAACATTACAAGTAGCTTAAAATTTTTTATTTTCTTTTACAATTTTACTTCAAGTTATAATCACATATAACTTTTATTTTATGTAATTTATATTTATAAGTAAATTCAATTAATAATTTTACAAAATAACTACAAATTCAACAACAATATAATTTACTATACGTTATAATTAACTTATTTTATCAGTTACAAAATAACCTATCAATTATCAATTATTATACCAAATAAAGATTTAATTTATAATTTATTCACTACTACAAGTGGTACATTTAATATCAACGATTTCATCCCTATCAATTAAAAATCGAGGTCAAATATTTTGGAGTGCGACCTTTTAATATTTTTAAAAAGAATTAAATCTATTCTCTCGATTTTAGGCTCAACAGACAAGAAATGTTGCTCGGGATTTGAGCTTTAATTCTCAACTCCTGTAATTTCGTATTTTAGTAGCGTTTTAGATTCTCTAAAGAAAGAGCATGCATCTCTCCTAGATGAGCATTTAATACTTCTGATACTTTAGTTGAAAAGATAGTAAAAATGAATTGTGTTACTTGTCTAAATTTAAAACTTGAAAATGAAAATTTCAAAGACAATTAGCACAAATTATTTCTCTATCTACTACTAGTTCTACTTTTTCAAGTGAAAGTGGGGTTGGTTTTAAGAAAAAAATGCCCGTCTTGCTAGAATAATTAGAAAAAGTATTTCATCTAAGGCTATATGTCATTATTGTGGTGATAAAGGTCACATTAGGCCTCTTTGTCACATAAGAAATGTCAAAATTGCTAATGGTACCATGGCTTGGATATCTAAGTGTTCTTTAACTAACTCTCAAGGATCCACTAGTTGGGTACCTAAATTATCTGTTTGATTGTCTGAAGGAACTTCTTATCTCTGCCAAAAGGTTGTGGTTCCTAGATATCAGATGTTCAAGACACGTGATGGGAGACGCTTCGATGTTCATCAAATTCGATCACAAAGAAAGTGGTTACGTCCCGTATGAAAACAACACGCGTGGTAAAATTCTAGGAGAAAGTGTTATGGTAAATCCCTCCATAATTACTATTAAAGGTGTTTTATTTTTTAAAGGACTTAAACACAATTTACTTAGTGTTACTCAATTATGTGACAAGAGGTATTATTCTATTGTTTTTATGTCTTAAGTTGCTTAAGAGTACACAAGACAAGTAAAAGTTTAGTGTTTAAGGGTTCTAAGTTTGATAATATTTATTAGCTTGACATGGATGATGCGTCAATGTATGTTACTAAATGTTATCACTAAGAATGGAGATTCTTCGTTAAAGCATATAAGAATCTAGTAATCGGTTTACCAAAAATAAATTTTTCAAAAGATAAACTTTGTGATGCTTGCCAAACGAGAAAGAAAACGAGAGCGTCTTTTAAACCGAAAAAAGGTTGTTTCAACTTCAAAATCTCTCGAGCTTCTTCATCTAGACTTATTTGGCCCTTTGAGGAAAATAAGTATAAGCAATAATTATTACGGGTTTGTAATTATGAACGACTATTCTAGATTCACTTGGACGCTATTCTAACCCATAAGGAAGAAATCTTTAAGGCTTTCGCTAAATTTTCTAAGAGTGTCTAAAATCTTTTCAGTTTGAAAACTGTCAAACTCTATAGAGATCATGGTGGTGAATTTGTGAACCATCAGTTTGAAAATTTTTGTAGCAAAAACAAAATTGCTCATAACTTCTCATATCTGAGAACTCCATAATAAAATGATGTTGCCGAGCGTAAAAACTGTATTTTATAAGAATTGTCTCGAACAATGGTAAAAGAAATGAGTTTGCCTAAGTACTTTTGGGTGGATGAGATTAATACCGCGTGCCATGTCTTAAATAGGATGGTCATTCGACCAATCCTAGAGAAGACACCCCATGAGTTACTCAAAGGCAGGAAACCTAACATTCTTATTTTTGTGTTTTCGGTTACAAATGCTCTATTTTAAATAAGGGTGGAAAGATTTCAGACCAACTATCAGGGACCCACGGCCTAGCCTACATAGGCCGAAGCCATGCTAGTTTTTTTAAAGAGAAAAGGCCTGGGCTTTTTTATAAACCTCTTTATTTAAAAAGGTTAGGCCACAGACCATGAAAAAAGTCTTTTAAGCCTATCAGGTAGGCCTATTTAAATAATTATGAATAAAATTGTTATTATTATTATATTATATTTTGTACTTTGGATTAAAATATAAAATCAAAATTTAGTTATCTTGAAGAACGTATGAAAATAAGTTAAAAAAACATTATGAACAATGTCATTAGTTGTTTTCAGAAGTTCTCTCAAACAAATAGTATAACAAAACGTATATTATTTGGTAAACTTGATTAAGGAAATACAAACAAATAATTAGTCACATTAATCTTGTAATTAGTTAGTCTATTTGTAAATTAGTTGAATTTCTTATTTACAAATGTTCAAATGATATAGGCGTTTGTATAGGCTAATAGGCCAATCAGACCTTCAAAAAGGTTAGACTTATGCCTAAAAATAAGCCTATGATGGGATACAGGCCTGACTCAGGATTTGAATTTTTTAGCAGGTTAGACTTAGGCTTGTCAAAGCCTTGCTCAGCTGAGCCTATTTCCACCCCTAATTTTGAATAATAGAAAGGACAATTTTGGTAAATTTGATGCGAAGTCTGATGAAAGAATATTCCTAGGGAACCCGTCTTCAAGTAAAGCATATAGAGTTTATAATCATATAATGTCTTTTGTTGAAGAATCATTTTATGTTGCTTTTTATGAATCCTCATCCTAAAAGACGGGGAAAGGTATTTGTTCCGATGTTTCAGGTGTGATGATGGGGAACTTGATTGATGACAACATTCCCAAAGAGCATCCTCCTCCAACAACAAATGAAGAGGAAATTAATAAAGAAAAAGAGGAAAACAAACAAGAGGAAGATAAGCAAGATAGCTCACCTCAACTACCTCTAGATTGGATTATTGCGAAAGATCGTCTGTTGGATCAAGTACTAGGAGACACCATGAAAGATATAAGTACGAGATCTCAGGTTAAAAATTTCTGTAAGTGTTCTACTTTCATCTCTCAAATTGAACCTAAAATGATATTTGATTCCTTACTTGACAAGGGATGAATACTTTCTATGTAAGAAGAGCTCATTCAGTTTAAACAAAATGACGTTTGGGATCTTAATCTACGCCCATTTGATAAAACCGTCACTGGCACTAGATGTGTTTAGAAATAAATTAGATAAAACTGACATAATTACCTGAAATAAAGTTAGGCTAGTGACAAAAGTGAATAGTCACACTGAAGGAGTAGACTATGAGGAACCTTGTGCTCATGTATCTTGTATTGAAGCTATTAGACTACTTTTGGCATTCACATGCTGCCTGGATTTTAAATTTATTAAATGGATGTTAAATCAACTTTTCTTAATAGTTATATAAACGAAGAAGCTTATGTCTCTCATATTTCTAGTTTTGAGGATCACGAAAAATCCTGATTATGTTTTTAAACTTAAAAGATTCATTTATGCTCTCAAACAAACTCTTAGAGCTTGGTATGAACGCCTTAGTGGATTTTTAATCAAATAAGGGTTCAATCGTGGTAAAGTAAATTTACTTTGTTAGACGTACAGAAAACCATATTTTTTAGTTCAAATTTAAGTCAATGATATTATATTCGGGTCTATTGATGAATCATTTTACAAAGAGTTTGCTAGTTTGATGCAGGGTGAATTTGTAATGTCTTTGATAGGAAAGCTTACCTACTTCCTAGAATTGAAAATAAAGCAAGCGGAAGATGGAACATTCATATTTCAAACAAAGTATTGTTTGGAAATTTTAAAGAATTTTGATATACAAAATTCGAAGAGCATCTCAACCCTAATGACATCAAATGTGTTGATAGACAAAGATGAGAATGGTTTAGAGATTGATATTACCAAATATAGAGGTATAATAGGATCCTAGGGAATCCCACTTTAAGATTGTAAAAAGAATTTTAAGGTATCTTAACGGAGCCTCGCATCACGGTCTTTTATTTCCTAAAGGTAGTTAATATAGCTTAGTAGGTTTTACCAATTCTAATTTTGTTGGTTGTAAGTTGGATAGGAAAAGCACTACTGGTACTTGTCATTTGTTTGGAAATTAATTGTTTGGTTTGTTAGCATAATAAGAAGTAGCATACAATTGATATTTCTACTGCCGAGGCTGAATATGTAGCCGTTGTTAATTATTGTGCATAATTCTTATGGCTAAAGCAACAATTATTGGTGAAAATTCTAGTAACACACGCTCGATGTCTTGCTGGATGTTATGACATCCACAATTACACAACATAGATAATTAAAACAGAACAACATAACAACAATAAAGAACACACATAATTATTTACCCATTTCGGTTCAAACAACCTACTCTGGGGGCTACCAAGCCAGGGAGGGAATCCAATATAAGCAGAATTAATTCGGAGTTAAACTCCCCCATTTAAAACTCCTCACTTAAAACCTACCCAATGCAATTCCAACCTATTCAAAGACCTGAGTATCTCCACTCACTCCTCCTCAATCACAGCAGTGATTATAAATAAACATTACATAAAATCAGAGAGAAGACACTCTTCAAAAACATACCTTGATCTGCTTAAAAGCATCAATCAAGAGACACACACTCGTGCTTAAAATATTAGAGTGACAATTAACACAAACAACCTATTCCAACGCAATCATCAAGGACAATTGCTTGAAGTACAAGAGACCGATACAGAACTATGGTTCTTCACAATAAACAATATGCTCTCTGCGTTCCAAATTAGGATTGCAGACTTTTTATATGCAGCTGTTGGGCCTTGGGATTTTTTAGAAACAAATTAGGGTTAACCAAGTTAACCTAATTTACACGCCATCTGGTTGTTACAGAATGTGCTGTCAGCAAGATCTTCTGGACGGAATATTCAGCACACAATAAAAGGTTTCCTAAACTGTTAAATAAGAGAAATCAAGAAACACAATTAATAAATTATAACATCTCTTGCTGTCACACAAGGATGTCATGACATTCACTACAGAACCTGTATTAGCTTAACACATATGCAACCTGCATAACACAATATCAAACATGTATGTTTTACCACAAATGCAGCTAACATGAAAACATCTTCAATTGGATTATAATTTAAAACTCGGTTGTATTCCAATCAAATGCGATAACACTAGTGCGATAAGCCTCACTAAGAGTCATGTACTTCATTCTCGTAGTACACATATAAAAGTCAGGAACTATTTCCTTAAGGATCATGTTGAAAAAGGTGATGCTATTTTTGAAAATATGGATACGAAAAATCAGCTTGCTGATATCTTTACAAAAGTGTTATCCACCGAACCTTTTCTCAAGATACGTAGGGAATTGGGAATCCTAGATTCTTCGTGTTTTAAATAGATTTGGATTCCTATTTCATTTCATTTTCTATTCGCATTATGTTGTACACTAACATTTTCTTGTACCAAGTTATTTTAACCAACCCAATTGGAATATTTCTACAACTCTCATATTCTTTTATATCATTTCTATGTATTCTGTCCTATATATGTTCACTTGTTTACTTCTTACATTCCTTATTTCATTCATTAATTCATTCATTTCTAAGTCGCTGAGTAATTGCTCATTTTTGCATTTGAAACCTTGTTAAATGTGTCATGTTAATTTTGCGTATTTGAGCATTGTTATGTTTGTTCATACATTGTTTAATCTTTCATTCTTGATAGTTTTAATCACATAATTATGTTTTACTATGTATTTGCATGTCTAATTGCATTTTTTTTTATTTAGCATGTCTATCTTCGTATTTTGAATTTGATCTTAGATGTTGTATATTCTTCTTAGCTATGTACCTTATTTTTTCGTTTCTTTGAAATATCATTTGGGTTGCTGGTTATTTTGCATTTAGGCTCATTAGCATCTATCTTTTTTTGATCTTGTATGTGAGTATAGATTTGTTTTATGCATTTTATACTGTTGTGTATCATGCAATGCTTCAAGGGGAGCACAAGCAATTGAAGAAAATCACTGGTCACATCTTTTTTTTCTTTTTCTTGAAGTAGGCTCAATTCCAAGTGAAAGCTTTCCAAGAATAAAAAAGGGGGAGATTGAAGTTGCATGTCTATGACACATTAAGGGGGAGACTATATGTCTATGCTATATGGTTTTCTTGCTTGTCTCTTAAGCTTTATCTCCTAATTTAAGTCTTATATCATTGAGTCTCCTCTTCAATTGTGCATTTTTGGATAGAGTTTTAGATCCATATTTTAGCATGCATAATTCAAACTATTTGTGTTTGAGTATGAACATTATGCTTTAAGTCAATTAGTCGAGTTTTTGAAACAAGAATCATATTTGAGATTGGTTTAAGTCATGACACAAGTAGAATATCAAATATATTTAAGAACTTCAAGTTTTGACATTTAGGGTGTGTGATTCGAATCACAAAACCCTGTAAGTCGAATCAAATCAAATAGAGGGAGAGCGTGAATTTTATGAGTCTATGAATTGAATCATAGGTTGTACATCGAATCTCAACTTGTACTTGAGTCAAATAAAAAAATTCTTGTAAGCCTCTTCCTTGTATAAGTTGAATCATAGTTTCTTCATGACTCGACTCATAATATTGCTTGATTCGAATGACATGTTACTCATGACTTGAATTATGGAAAAACGGGTTTCTCATAAATGTAGATGTTGCTCCACGTTACTTTGCTACTTGACTCAAATCACACAAGTGTTCATGACTCGATTCAAGCATGATTTTTCACTTCTTTTTGTGCTTAATCTCTAAGACCTATAAATCAATTTTGCTTTCAAATCATTCACAATGTTAGAAAACACATCATTTCATGATTGATTTTTAAACTCACAAACCACCTGTTCTTTCATTTTTCAAAAGAGTTTTGGATTTTTGTGTACACTTGCAAACGATTTGTTTCATCTACTATCTTATTCTTCTTCCATTGTTGAATGGATCCGAATCTTATATTTGAAGATTCGTGATTCTTGAGAAGATTCATTTTTTAATTTAACGCTTCCTTGAAGAGAGTTTAAGATAGCAGAATTTTGCAAGGGTGTGTAATGTTGTGACTGATTCTTACAACTCCAGGGGAAAATAAGGAGCTTCATGTTTCGAGGTTGACCTTGGTAGTGTTGTGTGGAAACCTAAAGACATGGTATAAGTTATTCTCAATCTTTGGCCAGACCAACACTTAAGATATCAATGGATTCAATTAAATATTTCTATAGACAGAGACTTAGGAGCAGGTTGTTGGGTATGGAATTCAAGTAAATATTTTGCACAGAGTTCAGTTCAATTCAAAGATCCAGAAAGAAAAAATTTATTTTCCAGCATTTATTTTGGATATTATGAATGTACGAACTCTAGTAATTTTGTCACAAATATTATTGGAAAACCAACTAATATTTATTGGGCAACCATTAGAGAATGGATTAAGCACAAGGCGAGGATGATTGTGCCAAACCACTATAAATCTCAGTGTACTCTCTTCTCTCTCTCTCTCTCTCTCTCTCTCACACACACACACACATATACACATTTTAATTATGTAGTTGATTGCTTTATTAGAATTTTCGCTATTGCTTTCTATAATTGCATGTCATTAGGATTTCATTTGGTAGCGATTAATTGTAAAAGTATAGATTTTGTTAGAATTGGTAATTCAACTTTGTCTTGGTGTCAATTAAATATGAAAAATTATGGTTGTAGAATCTTGGTTGTATTGGTGATTGTAATATAACACTACATGTGTAATTGATCAATTATTTAATACACTGTAGTTTCTTCATTTGGTTTAATTTTATTTTCCATCTAGAATGTGTTGTGAGCTGTTTAAATATATTTGGGTTTGTGAGATATTGGATCGAACTCTAGTATGGTCAAAGGGTAGCTTCTTGGTTCGACAGGATTAAGCATGATGTCGAAGGTTGTTCACATGCTTGTGTCGAAGATGCTAGGGTTGTTAGCATAGCATGTTAAATTAGGTTTTAGTGTTTAAACCCTAATTTGTCAAGTTAGCTTGTTTATTAAGTTGGCTTGTGTAATGGGCCTTGTGGAAAAAGCCCATTAGTTAGTATGTTAGGTTTTATTATAAATAGCATACTATTCTGTCATTATTGCTAAGCTACAAATCCTAATTTAGGGTGAGAGAGGTTATTTGTTATTCTTGTAAACTTGTAATCTTGTTTTAAGAGAAAGTAAAAGAATAGCAGTTATAACCATTTCTCGTGTTCTTCTTATCTTCCCTAATTCCTATTATATTTTGTTCTTGACATCGTTTTTCACAACAAGTTGGTGCGGTGAGCGTGGAGAAGATGCCTTCAACAAAGTATGAGATTGAAAAGTTCACCGGAGTGAATGATTTCGGTCTGTGGAGCTTGAAGATGAAAGCCCTGTGAATACAAGATTACACTCAAAGATGTTTTTGATTCATGGCAAACTCAAATAAGCATTCAAACAACAAGGCGGAAGCAGAAAACTCAAAGAAAAGCAAGCATTGATCACTCATGATAGTACAGGTTGATCTATTATGCTTATAGGTCGACTCAACACAAGCAGAACAAGAAGAATGCAGAAAACCAGCAGTTAGGTCGACCTACTGTCAACCCAGGTCGACCTAAAATGGAGAAAAATCCATATACTTCTGCTACGTCGACTCACACATCATCTAGGTCGACCTAAATTGATGAAAGTTACATACCAGCCTGCTAGGTCGACCTAACTAATCTGAGAAAATGTCCCCAGAATGCATTTAAAGAGGATTCTGGTCGACCTACTCCTTAAACAGGTCGACCTAACTGGGAGCAAAATTCTGCAAGCTCTGCTAGGTCGACCTAAGCACTACAAGAGGTCGACCTAACTGATCAAGAATGCCAAAAATTCTGTTTCTCTCATCTCCAACTGTTAAGATATCATATATATATTGTCCAAGGTTCATTATTGAAAGCAACACCAACGACTGAAAGATACACAAAGGCTTCTCATCTTCGTTCTTCGTCATCTCCAACACAATTACACATAATCATTCTTGCGTTGAGGGTTAGTGATCGAGTTCGATAACGTCCATGGAACGGAATTGAAGATTCCTAGTGGGTGAAGATTTGTGGGGTTTTTGGTGAATAAAATCTGCGGGTTTTGTCCTCCAAGATAGGTGTTTCTTGGGGGTTTTTATCAAGAGGCTTCATCGAGGATCCGGCTGAGTGTGAAGATTGAAGAACAAGGGTTCGAGGGAATTGAAGACACTGCAGAAAGGGATCAAAGTGAAGCTCTTGGATAACCTTGATCTGACTCAAGATTAAGGGGGAAGAAGATTCAAAGGATCGACATAATTGGTTTATGGTTTATCGCTTTGTTATCTTCTTTGTATATACTACTTTCAACATTAATGAAAGATTACCCAATTTCAGTTTGGAATTGGGGGCAGACGTAGTCGTAGCGAGGACGATCGACGAACTGCCTAAACAAATATCGTGTTCTTGTCGCTTTTACTTTTTCATTTACATTCTGTTCATATTTGGTTATAATAGCAAATTGATCAACGATTCGAGTGTTAAGATTGTGAATTAAAAACTTATATAAACATCACAATCCATCACATATTGAATCACCTTCAATTTGATCATTATCACCAAGTGTTTGAATATTTGTTTCTATCACTTTTACTGTATTGCAAACATTGTCCATCATACAAGAAGTTAATTTGATTTTCAATAAGAGCAACGCTTTGATTCTGCAACGTATACTCTTATCACTTATCTCAAGTTTTTGACTGGTTTTTTTAAACACATATACAATCGTTTCGATAGTGGTTCGGAATAGACGCGAGTCGATTCAGAATCACTTTCGCTGAAAAGTCGTTTAACTCCGTAAAACTGTGAACGATCTATTCACCCCCCCTCTAGATCCTAAGGCCAGCGTCTAACAAGTGGCATCAAGAGCTCTGGTTTATTCCGTTCTACGTGAAACACTTATTGGAAAGATGGCTTCCGGCCCTAAAGGGGCTCACAATAGAGCTCCAGTTTTCAACGGTGAAAACTATGGCTATAGGAAGGATTTTATGTGTGTCCACATCAATGCAATTGATAGGAACATCTGGACAGCTATTGTCAATGGTCCCTTTCAGATCACCATGACAAATGCAGCTGGTGCAGTTGTTCCAAAACCAGAAAATACTTGGGATGCTGAAGATGAAAAGAGATATGCATACGATTGGAAAGCGAGAAACATTCTAATCTCAGCTCTAGGAGTTGATGAATACTATCGCGTTTCCCATTGTAGATCAGCTAAAGCTATGTGGGACACATTGCAAGTTGCCCACGAGGGAACGGATGATGTCAAACTAGCTAGGATCAATACGTTAACTCAAGAGTTCGAACTCTTCCACATGGAAGATGGTGAATCCATCGAAAACATGCAGAAGAGATTCGTTCACCTGAAAAATCGGTTAAATTCTCTTGATAGACCTGTTTCCAATGCAGTTGCTACTAACAAAATCTTGAGATGCTTGAACAGGGAATGGCAACCCAAAGTTACTGCAATAAAGGAAGTAAATGATCTAAACACCTTAGACATTACCACTCTCTTTGGTAAACTAGAGGAACATGAACAACACCTTAAATGCCTTGACATGCATGAGAAAAGGGCAAAGAAAGAAAAGAACATGGAGAAAGAGGTAGAGAAGAAGTCAATAGCTCTAAAAGCTTCAAGCTCCAAGACCTCAAGACAAGAGCCAAAGGATAGTGATACAAGTGATGACGAAGACTCCGATGATGAGGAAATAGGACTGTTTGTGCGAAGATACAACAAATATCTAAAGAAAAATGGAGCAAAACATTCTGACAAAGGCTTGATCAACTATAGAAAGAAATCAAACAAGTTCAAACAAGATGACGACAACAAAGGAAAAATCAAAGGTCTTTGCTTCAATTGTGGGAAAGCCGGTCACTACAAACCGGATTGTCCATACCTTAAGAAAGAAAAGGAGAAGAACCAAAGCAAAGGTCATAACAAATCTAAAAGAGCCTACATAGCATGGGAAAATGATTCATCTAGTGAAAGCTCATCAAGCGATGAAGAAGAATCAGCAAACCTATGTTTCATGGCTCATCAAAACAAGAAAAAGAAAACTGTAAGTCATCTTAAACCTGAACTCGTAGATAAGGTATCTCATTCTCAACTAAAACTTGCTTTTGAAGAATTACATAGAGATGCAATTAAAGCTTTCAAACTTTTGGCCTCAAATAAGAAAATATTTTCATATCTTGAATCAAAAGTTGAGAAAACCGAAAAGGATATGGAAGCTTTAAAACAATCTATGCTAGACATTCAAAAGGATAAAGTTGAAATAGATCCTACATCATGGTTTGGTTGTGAGACATGTCACATTTGGCAAAAAGAAGTAAGAGATCTAAAAGCCAAGTTAGACAAGGCTCTACAACCAAAAGTGACTTTTGCGGTTGATCCAAATAAGTTCAAAAGATCGTATACTCCTTTATATAGTAAATACACTTTTGTACCAAAAATATCAACTAGCAAAAACTCCATATTCTCATCATATTACCTGTCATTATTGTTGCAAAAAGGGACATACCATTGAAAAATGCAAATTTAGGAGAATTTTAGTTCCTAAAGGAGTATTTCAATGGTTGCCTAAGTGCAACAAATTGTGTACTCACTACCAAGGACCCAATGAAAATTGGGGACCTCCCTCTTTAAATTAATCTTGCAGGAAAAGTGTCTTGACATTGCCGAAAGGTTGTGGTTCCTTGATAGCGGATGTTCAAGACACATGACTGGAGACCTATCTCTTTTCGTTGAGTTTCAAGCAAAGAAAAAGGGGTATGTCACCTATGGAGATAACAATCGGGGAGCCATACTTGGTAAAGGAAGTGTAGGTAACCCTTCTAGCACTACTATAACTGATGTGCTGCTAGTAGAAGGTCTTAAACATAATCTTTTAAGTATAAGTCAATTGTGTGACAAAGATTTTAAAGTAATGTTTACAAATTCTGGCTGCACAATAGAACATACTAAGAAAAGAGACATTATGTTTAAGGGCTTAAGAGTAAACAACATCTACATGCTAAACTTGGATGAGGTATCTAAGTCTAGTACCAAGTGTCTAGTTGCTCTGGGCGAAGACTCATGGCTTTGGCATAGACGTCTCGCCCACATAAATTTTGACTTACTTAATAAAGTTGTCTCAAAAGATTTAGTAATCGGCTTACCTAAAATGAAGTTTTCAAAAGATCATCTATGTGATGCTTGTCAAAAGGGAAAGCAAACAAAAATCTCTTTTAAATCAAAGAACGTGGTTTCAACATCACGCCCTCTTGAACTACTTCACATGGATCTCTTTGGCCCTTCAAGGACTAAAAGCATAGGTGGAAACACCTATGGTTTTGTCATTGTCGATGATTACTCTAGATTTTGTTGGACAATCTTTCTACCTAGTAAGGATCAAACTTTTCAAGCTTTCACACAATTTGCAAGATTATGTCAAAACAAAATGAACAACAAAATAGTTGCAATTCGAAGTGATCACGGTGGAGAGTTTGAAAACATTCTTTTTGAAAATTACTGTGATAAACATGGAATTGAGCATAACTTTTCAGCTCCTAGAACACCTCAACAAAACAGAGTAGTTGAACGTAAAAATCGAGTTCTAGAGGAGCTGGCAAGAACAATGCTGAATGAGGGTAATCTACCCAAGTATTTCTGGGCTGACGCGATTAGTACCGCATGTTATGTTTTGAATAGGATAATAATACGTCCTATACTGAACAAAACCCCCTATGAATTACTAAAAGGTAGAAAACCAAATGTATCTCATCTCCATGTATTCGGTTGCAAGTGTTTTGTCTTGAATAATGGTAAGGATAATCTTGGTAAATTTGATGCTAAAGCTGATGAGGGCATTTTCCTTGGTTACTCACAATCTAGCAAAGCATATCGGGTATATAATAAGAGATTACTTATAGTAGAAGAGTCCGTACACGTGTCTTTTGATGAATCTTATGCAAAATATGTCGAGAAAGGTCTTTCGTTTAATGGTGCAGGTCCATCCACTGAAGACATTGTCAAGGATAAGGAAGACGAAAATGAAAGTTTTGTAAAGAAAGATGCTGAGAGAGAGAAAGATAAGTCTCACGATGAAAATGAAAAAGAAAGCATCTCAAACAATGAAGAACTTCCCAAGGCCTGGACAAATGTGAAAGACCATCCAATTGACAATATAATAGGAGACATCTCAAGGGGCGTTACAACACGCTCAAAGATAAGTAACTTCTGTCATCATTTTGCTTTTGTTTCACAAGTTGAGCCGAAAAATGCTAAGGATGCATTGCTTGATGAGCATTGGCTAATGGCCATGCAAGAAGAATTAAACCAATTCAAACGGAATGATGTTTGGGACTTAGTCCCTCATCCGGGAGATCATCAAGTAATAGGCACTAGATGGGTTTTTCGTAACAAACTTGATGAAAACGGCGTTATTACTAGAAACAAAGCTAGATTAGTTGCCCAAGGTTATAATCAAGAGGAAGGTATTGATTATGAAGAGACATACGCTCCTGTAGCACGTCTCGAAGCTATTCGTCTCCTACTTGCTTATGCTTGTTCTAAAGACTTCAAACTATTCCAAATGGATGTTAAAAGTGCCTTTCTAAATGGCTATATAAATGAAGAAGTCTATGTTGCTCAGCCACCCGGATTTGAGAATTACATGTATCCAACTCATGTCTATAAGCTGAAACGTGCTCTATACGGTCTTAAACAAGCCCCTCGGGCTTGGTACGAACGTTTGAGCAAATTTCTCCTTAGTCAAGGGTACTCTAGGGGTAAAGTTGACACTACTCTCTTTATTAAAAGAAAAGATAAAGATATTCTCTTAGTCCAAATTTATGTAGATGATATTATATTTGGGTCGACTAATGCAAAACTTGTCAAAGATTTTTCTAAGCTTATGCAGAGTGAATTTGAGATGAGTCTCATGGGTGAGCTAAATTTCTTCCTTGGCCTACAAATCAAGCAACTCATTCATGGAACGTTTGTGAATCAAACTAAATACTGTACGGAGCTGCTCAAAAGATTTGGAATGAGTGAAGCAAAAGAAATTGACACACCTATGGCAACAAATACTAATCTAGACAAAGATGAGAAAGGTAAAGAGGTTGACGTGAAATTATACCGAGGTATGATAGGTTCACTATTGTATCTTACTGCCTCAAGACCAGACATTATGTTTAGTGTGTGCATGTGTGCAAGATATCAATCTTGTCCAAAAGAATCTCACTTGAAAGCTGTCAAAAGAATTTTGCGATACTTACGTGGAACTACTACATATGGCCTATGGTATCCAAAGGGAAATGAGTGTCATTTGGTAGGATTCTCCGATTCAGATTTTGCTGGCTGCAAATCCAATAGAAAAAGCACCAGTGGAACATGTCATCTATTCTCAAATTCATTGATAAGTTGGCATAGCAAGAAACAAGTATCGGTTGCATTATCTACTGCTGAGGCAGAATATGTAGCTGCTGGAAGCTGCTGTGCACAAATATTATGGCTCAAGCAACAACTTCTTGACTTTGGTATTAAGCTTGATCGCATACCTATCATGTGCGACAACACAAGTGCCATAAACTTGAGTAAAAATCCTGTCTTACACTCACGTACCAAGCATATTGAAATAAGATATCACTTTCTACGAGATCATGTAGAGAAAGGAGACGTTACATTTGAACATGTAGAAAGCAAGAAGCAACTAGCTGACATCTTCACCAAACCTCTAGCAACGGAGCAATACTTCAACATTCGTAGGGAATTAGGGATACTCGATATCTCTAATTTGGGCTAATTACGTTTGTTCTCTCTTAATATTATTCCTTTACTTTATATATATATATATATATATTTTTTTTGCTAACATTTCTCTTAGCGTAAAGGTAGTTCATCATCTAGCCAGGCGTCATTCCACATGGATTAAAGGCTGCCATTAAAGTTGAGAAAGCGGTAACGTTATTGTTGTTCCCTTCCAAAAATATTATTGATACTATAATATGCTATCAATTAACATGCTTATAATGACTTCATGCATATATCGCTCTTGCTCATTTGACTCTCATGCTATCACTAGCTACCTTTTTATGAATGCTAGCATTTTATCTATGTTTCTCTTGTTACTCTTCTATTTTCGTCGTATCTTTTTTTGATGTTGTCAAAGGGGGAGATAGATGCTGAGTGTACGGGGGAGCTTTGTTGAGAGATTGCCTGGTTGAGAGATAAATGCTGGATGTACGGGGGAGCTTTGTTGAGTCTTTATCACTTACTACCAAAGCTTCGACTAATGGTTTGCCATCATCAAAAAGGGGGAGTATGTGAATACAAGATTACACTCAAAGATGTTTTTGATTCATGGCAAACTCAAATAAGCATTCAAACAACAAGGCGGAAGCAGAAAACTCAAAGAAAAGCAAGCATTGATCACTCATGATAGTACAGGTTGATCTATTATGCTTATAGGTCGACTCAACACAAGCAGAACAAGAAGAATGCAGAAAACCAGCAGTTAGGTCGACCTACTGTCAACCCAGGTCGACCTAAAATGGAGAAAAATCCATATACTTCTGCTAGGTCGACTCACACATCATCTAGGTCGACCTAAATTGATGAAAGTTACATACCAGCCTGCTAGGTCGACCTACACAACAACTAGGTCGACCTAATCTGAGAAAATGTCCCCAGAATGCATTTAAAGAGGATTCTGGTCGACCTACTCCTTAAACAGGTCGACCTAACTGGGAGCAAAATTCTGCAAGCTCTGCTAGGTCGACCTAAGCACTACAAGAGGTCGACCTAACTGATCAAGAATGCCAAAAATTCTGTTTCTCTCATCTCCAACTGTTAAGCTATCATATATATATTGTCCAAGGTTCATTATTGAAAGCAACACCAACGACTGAAAGATACACAAAGGCTTCTCATCTTCGTT
The DNA here is from genome assembly GCF_029867415.1 of Vicia villosa. Classification (NCBI taxonomy): domain Eukaryota; kingdom Viridiplantae; phylum Streptophyta; class Magnoliopsida; order Fabales; family Fabaceae; genus Vicia; species Vicia villosa. Next base: position 417,288 of record NW_026705738.1, read on the forward strand.
CTTCGTCATCTCCAACACAATTACACATAATCATTCTTGCGTTGAGGGTTAGTGATCGAGTTCGATAACGTCCATGGAACGGAATTGAAGATTCCTAGTGGGTGAAGATTTGTGGGGTTTTTGGTGAATAAAATCTGCGGGTTTTGTCCTCCAAGATAGGTGTTTCTTGGGGGTTTTTATCAAGAGGCTTCATCGAGGATCCGGCTGAGTGTGAAGATTGAAGAACAAGGGTTCGAGGGAATTGAAGACACTGCAGAAAGGGATCAAAGTGAAGCTCTTGGATAACCTTGATCTGACTCAAGATTAAGGGGGAAGAAGATTCAAAGGATCGACATAATTGGTTTATGGTTTATCGCTTTGTTATCTTCTTTGTATATACTACTTTCAACATTAATGAAAGATTACCCAATTTCAGTTTGGAATTGGGGGCAGACGTAGTCGTAGCGAGGACGATCGACGAACTGCCTAAACAAATGTCGTGTTCTTGTCGCTTTTACTTTTTCATTTACATTCTGTTCATATTTGGTTATAATAGCAAATTGATCAACGATTCGAGTGTTAAGATTGTGAATTAAAAACTTATATAAACATCACAATCCATCACATATTGAATCACCTTCAATTTGATCATTATCACCAAGTGTTTGAATATTTGTTTCTATCACTTTTACTGCATTGCAAACATTGTCCATCATACAAGAAGTTAATTTGATTTTCAATAAGAGCAACGCTTTGATTCTGCAACGTATACTCTTATCACTTATCTCAAGTTTTTGACTGGTTTTTTTAAACACATATACAATCGTTTCGATAGTGGTTCGCAATAGACGCAAGTCGATTCAGAATCACTTCCGCTGAAAAGTCGTTTAACTCCGTAAAACTGTGAACGATCTATTCACCCCCCTCTAGATCCTAAGGCCAGCGTCTAACAAGCCCTACTAATTCAACAGGGTTGCTTGGAAGCGTTGAAGGGAGAGGCAGCCATGAATGCAGAATTTTACGGCAGCGGAGAAGACGAATATGATCGAGAAAGAACACAGCGCAATTTTGTTGAGCCTTGGTGATAAGGTTCTCCGGCAGGTATCAAAGGAGACGACGGCATTAGGGTTATGGGTGAAACTTGAAAGTTTGTACATGACCAAATCGCTGGTAAATCGACTCTACCTGAAACAAGCTTTGTATTCATTCAAGATGATTGAAGATAAAGTGTTGGCTGAGCAGTTGGATATGTTCAACAAGCTGATTCTTGATCTTGAAAATATTGACGTGAAGATCGATGATGAAGATCAAGCGCTGTTACTATTGTGTTCTTTGCCTCGATCACATGCTCACTTCAAAGAAACTTTCCTGTATGGAAGGGAGTCCCTGACGTTTGAAGAAGTTCAATCAACCTTGTATTCTAAGGACTTGAATGAACAAAAGGAGCATAAACCTTCGACTGTTGGTGAAGGTTTGGCCGTTAAAGGAAATTTTTTGCGAAAGGATGGTAAGTTCGACAAGAAGAAGGGCAAAAGTTAGTCGAAGTCTTATAGTGGCGAAGCATCTAGTATTCGATTCTATCATTGTAAGAAGGAGGGTCACACGAGAAAGGTGTGCCCTGAACGCCTGAAAGATCATGAAGGTAAGGATAATGACAATGCAACCATTGTTCAAGATGATTTTCAATCATTTGATGTTCTTGTGGTTTCAAGTAGTGACTCGAGAAGAGAGTGGATTATGAATTCAGGTTGCACTTGACACATGACTCCAAACAAAGACTTATTCGAGGAATTATGTGATCAAGACGGTGGATCAATATTGCTTGGAAACAACAAAGCTTGCAAGATTGCAGGTGTTGGATCTATGAGATTCAAGCTCCATGATGAGTCAATAAGGTTGTTGACTGAAGCCAGGTATATTCCTGACTTGAAGAGAAATTTACTTTCTCTTGGTGAATTTGACAAGAAAGGATATGTTTTCCAAGGAGAGAAAAGTATCCTAAGAGTCATGAAGGGGTCGAAGGAAGTCTTGAGAGGCGTAAAGAAACAAGGCTTGTATACCCTTGAGGCTGAAGTTGTAAATGGTTCGACAAATGTTGCATCCACGAAACTTTTGTTGAAGACAGAAATCAGGCACATGAGATTGGGTCATGTCAGTGAAAGGGGTCTGGTCGAATTAGGGAAACAAAATCTGCTTGGTGGAGACAAAGTCGAAAAGCTGAAGTTTTGTGAACCCTGTGTACTTGGAATATCCTGCAGAGTGAAGTTCAACAAAGGCGAGCAAAGAACACAAGGATCCCTTGATTACATTCATGCTGATCTTTGGGGGCCTGAAAGGTGTGCATCACATTCAGGACCAAGGTATTTTCTATCCATAGTTGATGATTATTCCAGGAAGTTATGGGTATTCATCCAGAAGAATAAGGATGAAACTTTTGAGAATTTCAAAAGTCGGAAGACTCTGGTCGAAAATCAGACTGGCAGGAAGGTCAAGAGGTTGAGAACTGATAATGGCCTTGAATTTTGCAATGAGGCGTTTGATAGTTTTTGTGCTGCCTCTGGTATTGCAAGGCATAAAACTACTGCAGGTACTCCACAACAAAATGGTTTGGCTTAAAGGTTTAATTGAACTATTTTGGAGAGAGTCAGATGCATGTTGACTAGTACGGGGTTAAAGAAGGTGTTCTGGGCTGAGGCTGTTTCGACAGCAACATATCTTATAAACAGATGTCCTTCGATAGTGTTAGATATGAAGACGCTTGAAGAATTTTGGTCGGGACGTCCACCAGATCTCGACAAACTGAGAGTATTTGGTTGTGTAGCCTATGCTCACATTAGGCAAGACAAGGTCGAACCTAGAGCTCTGAAATGCATTTTCATGGGATGCCTTAAAGGAGTCAAAGCTTATAGGCTATGGTGCCTAGATCCAGGTCACATGAGGTGTATCACCAGTCGAGATATATTTTTCAATGAAGCTGAGATGGTTTTTAAGAAAAATGATGATGATGGTCGAAGTGCAGAAGAGCTGGAACAGGTAGAGATTCCTGTTGAGGTGGAGCATGTTGATGCTGAATTGCATATCCCTGATGAAGTCGAAGAAGCAGAAGATGTTGAGGAAATTGAGGAAACTGTCGATGACTACCTATTGCCAAGAGATAGGTCGAGAAGAGCCATCAAGCCACCTCAGAGACTTGGATATGCAGATCTTATAACTTATGCCTTAATCTCTGCAAGTGAGGTTCTAGAAGAAGAACCTATAGACTACAAGGAAGTTATGAGGAGTCGAAATAAGACTGAATGGTTGAAGGCCATGGATGATGAGATGAAATCTCTTCATGATAATCATACTTGGGAACTGATCAAGAAACCTGCTGGGGCAAGGTTAGTCAGCTGTAAATGGATTTTCAAAGTTAAGGAAGGAATTGAAGGAGTGACGTCGAAAAGGTACAAAGCAAGGTTAGTTGCAAGGGGTTTCACTAGAAAGAAGGTGTCGACTTCAATGATGTGTTTTCTCCTTTTGTGAAGCATAAATCCATTCAAATGTTGCTTGCCATGGTGGCACAGTTCGACCTTGAACTGGAACAGATGGATGTGAAGACTGCGTTCTTGTATGGTGATCTAGATGAAATAATCCTGATGAGGCAACCTGAAGGGTATGTCGAAAAGGGGAAGGAAGAATATGTGTGCAAGCTGAAGAGATCTTAATATGGGCTGAAACAATCTCCTCGACAGTGGAATAGGAAATTCGATAAGTTCATGGCATGCATAAGTTTCATTAGAAGTCAGTTCGAGCACTGCGTTTACTTCAGATTTCGACCTGGTAATTCATTTGTTATTTTGTTGCTTTATGTGGATGATATTCTCATAGCAAGCAACAATGTTGAAGATGTGACGAGGGTGAAGGCTGAAATCAATAAGGAGTTCGATATGAAGGATCTGGGAGCTTCTTTCAGGATTATTGGAATTGACATTCGAAGAGATAGAAAGAAGTTGAAGTTATGCTTATCTCAAGAGGAATATCCACGAAAGATTCTCGAAACGTTTGGTATGTCGAATTTGAAGCCAGTTGTGACTCTGACAAACCCTCAATTCAAGCTGAGTATTGATCAGTGTCCCAGTACTGATGTCGAAAGAGCCTATATGAATAGCATCCTGTATGCTAATATAGTTGGTTCTTTGATGTATGCTATGGTCTGTACTAGACCCAACATAGCATATGCAGTAAGTCTTGTAAGCAGGTACATGGCGAATCCTAGAAAGGCTCACTGGCAAGCATTGGAGTGGATTTTAAGGTACATAAATGGGTCTCTGAACAGAGTCCTAATTTATGGTGGAGCCTTGGGTGAAGATAGTAAAGCAGCAATTGAAGGATATGTCGACTCTGATTATACAGGTTGTATGGATTCCAGAAAATCTATTTCTAGATATGTTTTCACTATGTTTGGCACTGCAATTAGTTGGAAAGCAACACTTCAGAAGGTTGTTGCTCTATCAACCACTGAAGCGGAGTATATTGCCCTAACTGAAGCTATGAAAGAAGCATTGTGGCTTGAAGGTTTTGCAAAGGAGCTGAAACTTCAAGGTCGAGGTATCACTGTTAAATGTGATAGTCAAAGTGCAATACACCTGTCGAAGAATTCAGCCTATCATGAGCGAACTAAGCACATTGATGTGAGGCTGCATTTTGTCAGAGGAATAATCGAGCGTGGAGAAGTCCACGTGCTGAAGGTTTCGACTGAGGTCAATGCTGCTGATATGATCACAAAGACATTGCCAAGTTGCAAGTTTTTCCACTGTATGTAGTTGACAAAGCTGCATGAAGAAAGCTAGTTTGTTCCCTTGACGTTGTAGAGATGGGTCCAAGGTGGAGATTTTTGAGATATTGGATCGAACTCTAGTATGGTCGAAGGGTAGCTTCTTGGTTCGACAGGATTAAGCATGATGTCGAAGGTTGTTCACATGCTTGTGTCGAAGATACTAGGGTTATTAGCATGTTAAATTAGGTTTTAGTGTTTAAACCCTAATTTGTTAAGTTAGCTTGTTTATTAAGTTGGCTTGTGTAATGGACCTTGTGGAAAAAGCTCATTAGTTAGTATGTTAGGTTTTATTATAAATAACATACTAGTCTCTCATCATTGCTAAGCTGCAAATCCTAATTTAGGGTGAGAGAGGTTATTTGTTATTCTTGTAAACTTGTAATCATGTTTTAAGAGAAAGTAAAAGAATAGAAGTTATAATCAATTCTTGTGTTCTTCTTATCTTCCCTAATTCCTATTATATTTCGTTCTCGACATCGTTTTTCACAACAGTGTTAATGCCAATTGATGAGCTTAATCTCTTTTACGTTAAATTTGCATCTGCCACGCTAAATCACTTTTGATTTAGAAACTCTGATAAAACTTTTTCAAACTATTTTTCAAAGGAATTTTTACATGGGAGGTCTCTTCACCCCCCACTCTAGACCATTTACTATCCATATTCTTACCCAATAAGTCATTGATCCTAGAAATTTAGATGAGTTGGAACATGAAGCTGCAATTATCTTGTGTCAATTAAAGATGTATTTCCCTCCATTATTTTTTGACATTATGGTTCACTTAATTGTTCATCTATTTAGGGAGATTAGCTTTTATGGTCTAATTTATTTAAGTGGATTTATTTGGTAGCACGATGCATGAAGATCTTTAAAGGGTATATAAAGAAACATCGTTGTCCTGAAGCTATGATGATTAAACAGTACATCATACAAGAAGCTATTGAGTTTTGTTCAAACTATTTGTCTAAAGAAACTCTATATGAATTTTGGAGTCTCGTCATGATGGAATATATGGAGGTAGAGATACTTGATGTTTAAATGTTAAGACAATGGACCGAGATGTAGTTCTTCAAGCACATTTGTATATATTGAATAATTTTCATGAAGTTGAACCTTATTTTTCTTATCACAAAAATCTTACTAAGAAAAAATTCCCTCGGATGAGTAAAAAAGGGATGTTGATAGAGCATTACAAAAATTTCATAAATTGATACTTATTTGATGTATGTTGTTTATATTTAAGTTTGAATGGTATTGTTGTTGATATTGAAGTTTGAATGTTGTTGTTGTAAGGAAAGTTAATATGGTTTTTGTTAGTAAAAAGTTGTTGAGATCAATGGTTTGAGTATTTAATGTTGTTTTTGTTGTTGAGATCAATGATTTGAAGATCTAATATTGTTATTGTTGTTGTTGATATTCTTAATTGATTTCAAATGTGGTTCAAATTATAGGTGCTTAACAAGCAGTGACAAAATTCAGAGATGAAAACTTTTGGATGACCATTCAAGAATTTTCATTTTGGTTTTTGATTTTGTTGGTTAATTATTTGTTTTAGTTTTTTTTTTGTAAAAAGTGAATGTGCGTTCCATTTTGGCTTTGCAATTGGTGTAAAGAAAATATGTTTTTGGAACATAAAAATGTTTATGTTTCAGAAGTGGGCAGTTTAGGTTTTGTTTAAAATATACAGGTTAAAACAAAAATATATATAAAAATAATAACAAGACTTTTTCCCTCGATTATATTATTAAAGTGAGGTAGTAAGACTAAGTTTATTACCCCAGTGATCAATATAACCGAGGGGAAAGTTTTTGGCGCATAATCCATTTTTAAAAATACAAAAAATGATGTTGCTGGGGATCGAATCCGTGACCATTACGATTTCCCCTTGGTGTAAGAACAACGGAGGGAAAAATGACACATTTTTCATTACGCCCTTCTTTACCTCGCCTAAGAAACTGAGGTTAAACCTCATTTCTAACTGTGATAAAATGTGATTTTCGTAGTAATGATTTGAACTTTATTTGAATGCCGAAGAAAATATAAATTAAAAAAAGTGACATAAAAAATTAAAAAGAAAATAAAAAAAATGATTATTAAGTACCTATGTGCGTGAGAAAATTAAATCAAAATATGAGAGGAAAAACAATTGTATTCATAAAAAACCATAAATTTCCTTAACTAAAAACTAAATATAATAAAAATAATTAAAATCTGTATTTTATTAATTAATAAAAAGTTAAAAATTATAAAAATAAAAAATATATAAAGGTTAAATAAGTATTTGATCCTTATATACTTTTTCTAATTTTTAGTTTCTAAAAAATATTTTGGTCTTCATAGGTCTGGCTTTGGTATGAGATCATTTCTTTTCTCTTAATGAAGGTTGAGAAAAACACAAGAAATGGGAGTTTGAATTGGATTTTCTAAAACACTTCTTCGTGTAGAAAAATTGTTCACCAAAATCAAATCAATAAGATAGAGATGAATGAGGATTGACTCGTTTGGTTTATACAAGTTCACCTTAGAAAAGACTAATTTTGTCCACTCGCCAAGGTGATTTCGTCTTAAAAAAGGACTTAATCCACTAATCTTGAAAGATTACAAACTACCTATAAGAGTTTAGAAACACACCTTAGCCCTATCAAGTATTCATACTAGCAACCTAGTCATTTGAGGAAAATAAATCTCAACAAATTACAATAGAAAAGTGCTTACAACAAATGCTTCTAAATAAGCTGAATGAAACAAAGTTGAAGAACAAAACTTAACACAACTAACGAGCAACAACTCTTGTATTCTATAGATTCTTATAAATAGATTTCTCATAATGGATTGTTCTGAACAAATATAATCTCTTTGATTTCTTTCTTTCTCTTTTCTTTCATGTTGACGTTTGTATGCTGAGTTTGAAATAGTTTGAGCAACTTGAGTAGCTTCAAAGTGAATTAGCAAACTCACCACTTTTTTCAATGGTGAGTGCCTCTATATATAGTCCTCAAAAGTATACCGTTGAGAAGGACAAGACGTCGCTTTCCTTGCCAGCTGACATAACGACTCAAATGTGGTCGTGGGAGACAAAGAGCATACAAAAATTGGGGTCGTACAATGCGTCCTTGCAGTAGTGGGGAAGATGGCGTACTATTGTACTATTAAGCTTCTAGCGCAAGTTTCTGATCTCTCCTTTAAGAATATACTTCTGACCTGAAGTAGTGAGATCATGGAAGGGATCAAGTAACGTAAACATCCCAAGATAATTGAGTCTTCAGAGTCAGAACGCAGTCTTTAGAGTTGAAGGCAACAACTTATCTAAACAACACATCTTAATTTTTGAGCTGGAAGCAAAAGCTTATCTGAGCTTTAAAATTTGGACTTCTGTTCTAGAAGAGTAGCTTATCTTAGAAACACTTGATGATCCTTTTCTAACAAATGTTCAACATTCTTCAAAAATGCTAATGTTACTTCATAAATGGATGAATAGTTCTTCTGAGGTGTGCCTGCGCTGATTCTGATGATCTTTTAGGTAGAAATCCATAATCAATCAAAATAAAGAATTTGCACACTTAAGAAACTATTAGAGTACAAAATTGTTTCATATAATATATATATATATATATATATATATATATATATATATATATATATATATTATATATATATATTGTTATCATCAAAACTAAAGATTGAATGTAGAACCAAATCTTGTTCTAACACTTAGAGCATGCATAGTCAGTCTCGATGGCTAAATTGGAATCTCATCCTTTCTCTTGATATTCATTTGTTCATGTCATACCCCAAAATTTGCCCGATCAGATCTATATCTTTTAATTCATCAAGGGTCAAAATTAAGAGTCATGGGGTTTGACATTCCTATTGTCAAACCCGCCCTCTTATAAAATTTCCTGAGAAATAAATGGGGTACGATTGACAGGTGTTTCAAGGGTTTCATCATTTGTTAATATTATTTTCCTTTTACTAACATTTGCATTTTTTTTGGATTATTATTAGTAATTTTTATTACTTCTAACTATTAGTATTTAATATTATTAATTTTATTATTAATATTAATATTAATATTAGGTGATATTATTATTAATATTATCTAGGGTTATTATTATAGAATTTGTATATATTATTATTAACTATTATTATTATTATTATTAATTAGTATTAGTTATCATTAGGATTATTATCAGTAAATATTATTATTAACTATTATTATTACTACTAATTTTAATTATTAGGATTTTTTTTATTATTATTATGTTATTTATATATATTTTAACTAATTGGGCAATAGGCCCATTAGGTATAAAAAACCCTAAACTTGAACATTATTAATAGAGAGTTTTTTTTACATTAGAGGGGGGCCAAAAAATGTTAAAAAGGAGGAAATCCTTATTTGGTTGGCTGCCGAATCACAACAGAGGGAGGGGTACTCGGTACAGATAAAAGACAAGGAGGCATTGGCTTTTATGTGCATTTCACCATGAACACATCTTGAAATCAAATTGAAGTAACATGACAACTTGTACAATCCTGCATAATTTACTTTTTACAAAAGAAGTTTCAAATAGGAGACCAATTGGCCGCTGGAGAATGGGGGAGAAGAACAAAAAATCAGGACCAAGAATCGTGAGAAAATCGTGAAAAGAAGGTGGTGATGCAGTCAAAATTTTAGGACGATTCAGACCAAATAAAGCATTCACTTCGACTCCTGGGTGTTTCCTGAGCAAGAATCAACCTCCATAATCAACCAAAACACTCTGAAACATATTGCCTCTTTCACGTGTTCATCTCAAATATTTTGGATTTTTAATTTTGTTCATAAATGCATTGTAAATCATGTTTGAGGGTATAATTGTATTCATAATCTTGTTTGCAACCTATCTGGGCTGTTTAATTTGGTTTTCGTTGCAGATTGAGGAATCCACCATTGTTAGGGTTCCAAGCTTTGAATTGGGATTCTCTAAACTAGATGGAATTGTACCATGCTGGGAGTGCCATCGTGTTCGGCATGTTGTGTTGAGTCGATTCATGATACTATTTTTCATTCATGGATGGCGTTTCGTGACGTACGAATTTTGCAGATGAACAAGGTCGCGACGAAGAAGAAGACTGGTAGGCGGTAGCTGTTCGCGCGTCTGCAATTCAAAAGTGATCCATTAGTTTTTTTATTTAATTCATGGCGCGTGATATTGTATCAACAAGCAAATCATAGCCTAGTGGCGATGGGCATATACGTAGCACAATCTAAACAGGGGTTCGATCCCCACATGCCATAGGTTATTTTTCTTATTTTTCCACTAACAAAGTCTGCAGATCCAGCGCCTCTAATACACGCGTGACCACGATGCACTCCCTCAATATCACCGTTGGATTTCAACATGGTTTGATCTGATGCCCAGGAAGAATGATGTCCATCATGCACACTCAGGGGTTCACCACACAGAATCAAAACCAGGTTTTTTCACATATTTTTTTATTTTTTTTATTTTTATTATTTAGGTTAAATATAAATCATGTTTAGTTTATTTAATTTAATTTAGAATTTGATTAATATAATTAGGATTAAAACTAGGTTTTAGGATTTCTCCCGATTATTCGATTATGTCGATTATTCGACTTAATTGATTTAATTATTTTAATCAACTTTAAATATTAAAAATCACTAAAACCCTAGATAGTTATCAAAGTATTAGGGTTTGCCCAATCCCACTGGCCGTTTGGCCAAAGTGTTAGGACATTAATTTATTATTCGTTTCGACTAAACCTATTGGTCGCGATGGGTAATAATCCATAATCAATTATTCAACCATTTAATTAAATTGAAATAATTCAAACATTTATTCTGCTAAATGGTTTTAACCAAAGCTATTGGTTACGATGATTAGCATTTCCCCTTTATAAAAATTCGTTATTATTCTTAGTCAAAGCCATTGATTATGAGGGATAACGATCAAATTAATTATTTAAAATATGCACATTTGCTATTCGTGATAATCGAATCTATCGATTATAGTGGTTAGCAATCCTCCCTTTAATCCGTTAGCCATGGTAATCAAACCTATTGATTATTGCAACTAATGGTAACATATTAAAATCAGGGTTGTACGCCCAAATCTTAAAACACACTAAACCACGATACTACGGATTTTCATCACTTCAACACCGCGATGTTCACAACTACGATAAGGTAATTCAAAATACCTTCGAACTTCGCATTTCAAAACAATTTTAAAACAACTTCAAAACACCTCCAAAAACCATATCTAATCAAATTCAAAGGCGTACAACCCTGTGCCCGAACTACGTTGACTCTGATTCTCCCTAAGGAGATACGTAGGCACTTGGATAACCAAGGCGAGTCCCCCTCCCTAAAATCTCAATTCACTTAAAATCTCAATTTTTCCCTACTCATTCCTTTAGCTATTAAATCTAAATTTTAGCCATAAAACCTTTGCCTTAACATAAAACCTTAGGAAAGGGTTGAGGGTGCCTAACACCTTCCCTCGACCTGATTATAATAATCTTACCCCGATCTCTAAACTGCGTAGGGTTTCCTATTCGCCCTTCAGAATAGGTGGCGACTCTAAACCTTTAATTTATTGGGCAGGTTGCTACAGCTGGCGACTCTGCTGGGGACACACTATAATGGTGAATTATTACGCCCCTATAGGTTTTGGCAGGGTTTAGGTTTTTGGCGAAACATTTAGGTTTTTGGCAAATTTTTTAGGGTTTGTTTAGTTCGCCATTTTAGGGTTTATTTATTTGCATAAATATTTAAATTTTTATTTATTTATTTATTTATTTATTTATTTCCCTTTCCATCTATTTACATCAGTTAAATAAACATCTCTTTATTTAAATAATATCTGTTTATTTAAATAATGTCTGTTTATTTAAATATTTGTTGTGTATTGCATTTTTTAAATTGTAAGCAGCCGGATTTCGAGGTTAGTTTAAATATTTAAATTTTATTTATTTATTTATTTTCCTTTGCAATTTCATTACTACAATTTAATTAAATATTTATTTAAGTGAATATTTTTATTTCTATTGCATCTTTTGGGATATATAAAATTGTTGTTAAACCCAAGTGTGGGAGTTATCTTTAAGACCAGGGGGGACTTGAATCGCCTACGAGTCTTATTGATAATTCCACTCAGAGTGGGTTGAATATCCAGAAATGTACAATACGAGGCTTGACCTTGTTGAGGGCAGGACTTGGTATTTGGCTGATCTCTCTGAGAACCTACCCCAAAAATTCGAACCTCATGGATAAAATGAGCTGTTCTAAAATCCAAAGAGACAAAAAGTCTCGGAGGCTACGAACGACCCCATGAGACCTTCTAGAACACTCCCATGGAAAGGGTAGGCTCCCTAAAGCCGCTACGTCGAACCTATGAACCTAGGACTTTTGTGCTTTTGTGCTTGATATATATTTGCGATTTATATGCCACGAATGTATGCGTTTCAATTTTGCAGGTATCCCTACGTGGTCCCTAGCCTGTAGGGACTCTAATTTCTAAGACCACGTCTTTCCCACGAAGGACATCACCATCTATGCATTCCCTAACATGTAGGGATTTTATTTTTATATCTTTGTATCTACAACTACGCGTCCTTCCCACGAGGGGCATCTTCGTTTACGCACGTCAATTGGTCTCTCGATGGCCATGAGATATAGTGACTGTCTCGAACGGTCACTCTGTGCTTGCCTCTACGAACCCCCTAGCCAATAGGGATTTTCTTTTACGCCCATGTGTTTCTACAACACCGTGTCCTTCCCTTGAAGGACATCCTCATTAATGCACGTTGATTGGCTTCACGATGGCCATGAGAGCTAATAACTGTCTTGAACGGTTAACCCGTGTTTATTCCCGCGCATCCTCTGACTTGTAGGGTTTGGACTTCCATTTATGCGCCTTCAATCCCTAGCCTGTAGGGAGTTCACTTCGTCTTATATCGTCCTTAGATAGGTTGCGTTCCACATAGAGAACCTTCCCACGAGGGACTTCGTAAGTACACGTCGAACGACCTCTCGAAGGTCATGAGACTTGGTGACTGTCCTGAACGGTCATCAGCTGCTACATTCCGCGTACCCCTTAATCTGAGGGATTCCCATTGGCGTATTATAATCTCAAGCTCGCACGTATGTCACTAGGGTCTAATGTCATCCCTAAATCCGCATAGACTATCCTTAGGATTATATCTATCGCACGTCCGAATTGCATTACATACAAGGAGTCATAATATACAAAAATAAAGGGGTCCTTTGCATACGCGTGCAGTCGCATTTTCGTGCATTCATACATTTACATTCACATTTGCATTTCTACCTTCGCCCGCATCCATACTTACCATGCTAGCCGGTTTCCCGCAACTTTCAAAGACCAAAGGGGATCATCAACTATGGAGAAAGGAGGATAAATTATTGAAAACGATCTCGGCCTCACTACAAAAAAAAAGAGGATGTCTTTCGCCATGCCATTTACATATCCATGCCTTGTCGTAACTTGATTATAAATACAATAAAAGACTATCATCGAGCAAGGACTTGTTCAACAAAAGAGTTCCCTCATAGATACACTCAAGGGGTATCTAGGCATAAAAGGGTTCATCTTAGAACACATCAAATTTGCAAGGACACTCTACGATAACCTAGGGGCAAGGATTAGTCTAGCTGGGGCAATATCCTGAACAAAGGTGCATAACTACGGGGGGAGGGAAAGCGACATATATTAACTCTCCACCAAGGGGAAAAAGGGTCCTAAATTTCCTTTATCAATCTACGAACTCCGAGGATTGCGAACGGTGTGATACTATCCTTAGAAAAAGCAAAATAGGTTCAGTCAAAGGAAACTCATGAAGTTCCGATACGACGAAAACCCACCGCTAACAAATTTATTCCCGACAGGTTTGACGTGCCCAAGGAAAGTTCGAGATTACCCTTTACTCCTACAAGTCCACGAACTAAGGAGTGAAACAAAGTCGACAGACTCACAAAAGAGATTGCCCTAGGATCAATATGTTTATCATTTCAAGTTGTAACTTCTACGATCCTAAGATGTTATTTGATGTAAAAATGTTGTACCTTTTGAATAGTAATTCAATAAAATATTCATGCATGTTTTGGAATCAATCCATTCGCTTCATTCGCTCACTACTACGACTTTCCACTCGCACCCTTCTATTTTGTTTCAATTTCGACTTTCAATTATTAACAACCTTAAGGGAGAATGACGAATACAAATAACTAAGTCTCACTAAACATATGCTTTCGAGGTAAGACCGAACCGACGATGTACAGGCATTGTTTCAATTCCCAAACAGTGGAGACATAAGGATGTTAATCCCTCGTTACCCCCTCGAGCCAGGAGTTGGAGCTTGTTTCTAATTTTCAAATAAACCTTGATTTTAACCAGGGGAAGGGTAGATTTCAATTAATTCAATGGTGTATTTTGGTTGTCAAGAGAATCAGTTAATCCAAGCAAGGATCAAGCAAAGTTTCAAGCATATCCTTTTCCTCGCGTTCATCCAAGATTGAGGAAGCAATGGAGATAACATTCACAACATCTTCTTCCTCAATACATCATCCAAGATCGAGGACATATCAGAGCCGAAGCTTGCAAATCTAAACCAACATGGCAGTCACAACATTCAATATCCAAGGATCAATATTTCCAAAGGAGTATTCAAAAAAAAGGAAAAAACGCCCGCTAAGTCAAAATGGAAAAATTCCATGAAAGAAAACAAAAGCGACTTAGGCAAAAATTAGGGCATCCCGATGGATCAAATTCAAAGGAATTGGTTCACGCAAAAATAAGGGATAAAAACAAAACAAAGGCGAAACAACAAAGGATAATCTTGTGACTGCCAAATCATCGAAGCTCCTCATAAACACTTGGATCTTTACGACAATTTTCATCGGTGCTTGGATCTCTACTAAAGCTTCTGCTCAACATAACAAACGACTCTCTTGCCAACAAAGCACATTCATTGGATTAGGCGAATCTTTAGGATCTGGAGAACATCAAGGAGAAAGGGGTGGGATAAATAAATTTTTGAGCCTTATATCCATTATTCTTAAAACATAAACCAGGCCAAGTTACAACATTTAAAAGTCCTAATTGAGGCAAGTTTAACTACGAAAGCATATCAAGCAGGATTTTGTTATACTGACTCCTAGGTTTGTTAAAACTATTTCTAACCACTGCGCTTCTTCAAGCATTCATCATCCAGTCCTAATTCATAATGGACTTCGATTTTAAAACTTGCATATGCATCGCATTGGAGTTACTTCTCGAAGGGTACAACGCCATCTACGAATACACACTTAGCATCGAGGAAATCTCGAAATTGGTTTAATCAAAGGTAATCATTTCTAATAAAGACTCTGAAGTGGGGGGAACCACATCTAGGGGGTTCTCCTAAACAGGGGCAAAAATTTCAAGGATCACAGGGGCATGCAATCGAACATCCTATTGACTAGGGGCATTCATCCTAAGGATCAATCGACTTGGGGTCACATCTCGAAGCAATAGCAATCAGGGGCATGTCAAAACATGGGAAGAATTCAAATTCAGAAGGATAGAAGACTATGGATAACCTTCCATATCAAGGGCATACCCTTTAATCTAAACGTCGAAGCACACGACAAGGTTATTTCTCGGGGCACTTCCTTCATGGCTTGGAGATCATAGGCATCTTTTTCCACTAAACATTGGGGCATGGGGTATCAAAACCATAAGGTGAACAATTCAAAGGTTAAAGGTGTGGAGAGCCCCGAAAGGTTAAAGGCATGGAGAATCTCGAAAGAGGTGGAGAGTTCCAAAAAAGGTGAAGGTGTGGAGAATTACATAAGGTAAATCATTCAAAGGTTAAAGGTGTGGAGAATCCCGGAAGGTTAAAGGTGTGTAAAACCTCGAGAGGTTAAAGGTGTGGAGAATCTCCAAAGGTTAAAGGTGTAGTGATCCTCGAAAAGGTTAAAGGTACGAATTGCAAAAAGGTGAAATACATGGAGGACTTCGAAAATTCAAAGGTCTGGAGTAATTCAAAAGAGCCAAACTGGGGCAAGACGGACGGCAAAAGGAAAAGGAGTTCTCACACTTTACAACCTCGAACCAATCTCTCTCCTAACTACGATCATCAAAGTTCAAAAGCAGGTAGTGGGAAATCGCGCTAGCATCCAACAACCTTACAACTTTAGCAAGCTATATACGCTCTTGGTTACCAACAACCTAGCATTGGAGCATCATGCAAATACATAAATCATGCATTACATACATGGGTTGATACATTACACCTCTTCAGGTAGTCTTCTTTAAGACAGTCTTTTTCTAGGAACCTTTTCAGGTAGTCTTCTTTAAGACATTCTCTTTCCAGAAACCTCTTCAGGTAGTCTTCTTTAAGACAGTCTTTTTCTAAGAACCTTTCTAGGTAGTCTTTGCTAAGACGAGCGTCGTCATTTCCAAAAATCTTTTCAGATAGTCTTCTTTAAGACAAACATTCACATCCATTCCAAAAACCTTTTCAGGTAGTCTTACAGAAGACATTACTTCGTTCCACTCATTACATCAACCAAACATACGCATGAGCATAAGCATTACCCGCATACATAAACATTACCAAGCCGACATAAGCATAACCGTGGTGTAGGTGCAAATATGGTTTAAACAAGTTCAATAAGGAGATAAAATCTTGGGGATGATATCAGCATCAGCATCAACATACATACATACGCATTAGCATACGCATATCATCTAGTGCATTTACATACTACAAAAGCACATTTTCCAACCCTCGTGTTGTGATAGGTGTATTTTCCGACCCACGTGTCGTGAGCTTCCAACCTTCTTGTTGTGATAGGTGTATTTTCTGACCCACGTGTCGTGAGTTTCCAACCCTCGTGTTGTGAAAGGTGTATTTCCC
Organism: Vicia villosa; assembly: GCF_029867415.1. Classification (NCBI taxonomy): domain Eukaryota; kingdom Viridiplantae; phylum Streptophyta; class Magnoliopsida; order Fabales; family Fabaceae; genus Vicia; species Vicia villosa. The sequence goes on from NW_026705738.1 coordinate 434,013, forward strand.
GATCCACGTGTCGTGAGTTTCCAACCCTCGTGTTGTGAAAGGAGTGTTTCCGACCCTCGTGTCGTGAGTGTCCAACCCTCGTGTTGTGACTGGTTTATTTTCCGACCCACGTGTCGTGAGTTTCCAAGCCTCGTGTTGTGATAGGTGTGTATTCCGACCCTCGAGTCATGAGTTTCTAAACATATCGTTTCCTTGCCGACCCTCGAGTTGCGAGAATCATCTTCATACATTTACAGGATACCGTCAAGGATTTTACATGGATAAACTTGCTAGCGCTATAGCAAGTGAATCTTTTTCATGCAGGTAAGTTTGCTAGAACTATAGCAAATGGCTCATCTTATGCAGGTACGCTTGTCAGAACCATGGCAGGTAATTCATTCGATATAGGTAAGTTTGCTAGAACTATAGCAAATAATCCCTAATGGTGCAGGTAAGCTTGTCCGAACAAGGGCAAGTGACTCCTAATGGTGTAGGTGAGCTTGTCAGAACTATGACAAGTAATCCTTAATGGTGTAGGTGAAATTTGTCCGAACAAGGGCAGATGATCCAAATGGTGCAGGCGAGCTTGTTAGAACTATGACAAGTAATCCTATTGGTGCAGGTGAGCTTGCTAGAAACTATAGCAAGTGATCTTATTGGGGTTCAAAAAAAAACTACGGAAACTTACTAGAACTATAGTAAGTGGGGTTCACAAACTACGAAAGCTTGCTAGCGCTATAGCAAGTGATCCTTTTGGGTTTATCACGTTAGTCCCTCGGCAGTGATCTTCTCCAAGACGACAAAGGGGTTTACAAAAGGTTACCTCAAATCCAGTTCCCGTCTGGTAGTCAGTTCCCGTCTGACTGTTATCTCAAATCCAGTTCCCATCTGGTAGTCAATTCCCGTCTGACTGTTACATCAAAATCCAGTTCCCGTCTGGTAGTCAGTTCCCGTCTGACTGTTACCGCAAATCCAGTCCCCGTCTGGTAGTCAGTTCCCGCCTGACTGTTTCATCATTTCCCAACTCCTATTTCAAATCCTATGTCAAATCCTATTCCAATCCCTATTCAAACTATAACTTATTGCGTTAGTCTCTGAGCAGCAATAAGTTATGTCTTATCACGTTAGTCCCTTGGCAGTGATATGGCGCTACGTTTCTTTGGTACGTTAGTCCCCTGGCAGTAACCAAAATCTACTCCTATCATGTTAGTCCCTTGGCAATGATATACAACTACGACTTATTACGTTAGTCCCCGAGCAGTAATGAGTTATGACTTATCACATTAGTCCCCTGGCAGTGATATGAAGCTACGTCTCTTTGCAAATAGGGATTAATTTTCCCTGATCACAAGGCTTCTCAAACAATTCTTCGATTGGGTTTATCACGTTAGTCCCTCGGCAGTGATCTTCTTCAAAATTTCAAGCAAGGTTATATTTTTCTTTTCCAAAGTTACTAACTTCAACTAACAATCATGCATCATCCAACTAACATACTTCATTCATAATAATGCACATACATACATCGCTCTCATTTATTTTGAGAGGCTCACTGCATCATACATCGCATGCATCATAACATTGCATAAAATTCAGGTTGCCTTTCTAGGCCGTGCTACAATCGAAACACAGTGATTCCTTTCGAAAGCATCTGCTTCGCATTCGAAAGAGAGGGGTATTTACCTTGGGTGGCATCTGTAAGCCCATCTCCCATGGAATTTCTTCCCATCAAAGGCAAATTTCAGGGCATTTCAGTGTTCAATCATCTTCTACCATTAGATTACAATAGGCAGACGTGCCTATCCGACTCTTCAGGTTTAAGAAGATTGAATAGGGGCAGCTGTCATAGCCCAAAATTTGCCCGATCAGATCTATATTTTTAATTCATCAAGGGTCAAAATTAAGAGTCATGGGGTTTGACATTCCTATTGTCAAACCCGCCCTCTTATAAAATATCCTGAGAAATAAATGGGGTGCGATTAACAGGTGTTTCAAGGGTTTCATCATTTGTTAATATTATTTTCCTTTTACTAACATTTGCATTTTTTTTGGATTATTATTAGTAATTTTTATTACTTCTAACTATTAGTATTTAATATTATTAATTTTATTATTAATATTAATATTAATATTAGGTGATATTATTATTAATATTATCTAGGGTTATTATTATAGAATTTGTATATATTATTATTAACTATTATTATTATTATTATTAATTAGTATTAGTTATCATTAGGATTATTATCAGTAAATATTATTATTACTACTAATTTTAATTATTAGGATTTTTTTATTATTATTATGTTATTTATATATATATTTTAACTAATTGGGCAATAGGCCCATTAGGTATAAAAATAACCCTAAACTTGAACATTATTAATAGAGAGTTTTTTTTACATTAGAGGGGGGCCAAAAAATGTTAAAAAGGAGGAAATCCTTATTTGGTTGGCTGCCGAATCACAACAGAGGGAGGGGGACTCGGTACAGACAGAAGACAAGGAGGCATTGGCTTTTATGTGCATTTCACCATGAACACATCTTGAAATCAAATTGAACTAACATGACAACTTGTACAATCCTGCATAATTTACTTTTTACAGAAGAAGTTTCAAAGAGGAGACCAATTGGCCGCTGGAGAATGGGGGAGAAGAACAAAAAATCAGGACCAAGAATCGTGAGAAAATCGTGAAAAGAAGGTGGTGATGCAGTCAAAATTTTAAGACGATTCAGACCAAATAAAGCATTCACATTGACTCCTGGGTGTTTCCTGAGCAAGAATCAACCTCCATAATCAACCAAAACACTCTGAAACATATTGCCTCTTTCACGTGTTCATCTAAAATATTTTGGATTTTTAATTTTGTTCATAATTGCATTGTAAATCATGTTTGAGGGTATAATTGTATTCATAATCTTGTTTGCAACCTATCTGGGCTGTTTAATTTGGTTTTCGTTGCAGATTGAGGATTCCACCATTGTTAGGGTTCCAAGCTTTGAATTGGGATTCTCTAAACTAGATGGAATTGTACCATGCTGGGAGTGCCATCGTGTTCGGCATGTTGTGTTGAGTTGATTCATGATATTATTTTTCATTCATGGATGGCGTTTCGTGGCGTACGAATTTGGCAGATGAACAAGGTCGCGACGAAGAAGAAGACTGGTAGGCGGTAGCTGTTCGCGCGTCTGCAATTCAAAAGTGATCCATTAGTTTTTTTATTTAATTCATGGCGCGTGATATTGTATCAACAAGCAAATCATAGCCTAGTGGCGATGGGCATATACGTACCACAATCTAAATAGGGGTTCGATCCCCACATGCCACGGGTTATTTTTCTTATTTTTCCACTAACAAAGTCTGCAGATCCAGCGCCTCTAATACACGCGTGACCACGATGCACTCCCTCAATATCACCGTTGGATTTCAATACAGTTTGATCTGATGCCCAGGAAGAATGATGTCCATCATGCACACTCAGGGGTTCACCACATAGAATCAAAACCAGGTTTTTTCACATATTTTTTTATTTTTTTTATTTTTATTATTTAGGTTAAATATAAATCATGTTTAGTTTATTTAATTTAATTTAGAATTTAATTAATATAATTAGGATTAAAACTAGGTTTTAGGATTTCTCCCAATTATTCGATTATGTCGATTATTCGATTATGTCGATTATTCGACTTATTGATTTAATTATTTTAATCAACTTTAAATATTAAAAATCACTAAAACCCTAGATAGTTATCAAAGTATTAGGGTTTGCCCAATCCCACTGGCCGTTTGGCCAAAGTGTTAGGACATTAATTTATTATTCGTTTCGACTAAACCTATTGGTCGCGATGGGTAATAATCCATAATCAATTATTCAACCATTTAATTAAATTGAAATAATTCAAACATTTATTCTGCTAAATGGTTTTAACCAAAGCTATTGGTTACGATGATTAGCATTTCCATTTTATAAAAATTCGTTATTTTTCTTAGTCAAAGCCATTGATTATGAGAGATAACGATCAAATTAATTATTTAAAATACGCACATTTGCTATCCATGATAATCGAATCTATCGATTATAGTGGTTAGCAATCCTCCCTTTAATCCGTTAGCCATGGTAATCAAACCTATTGATTATTGCAACTAATGGTAACATATTAAAATCAGGGTTGTACGCCCAAATCTTAAAACACACTAAACCACGATACTACGGATTTTCATCTCTTCAACACCACGATGTTCACAACTACGATAAGGTAATTCAAAATACCTTCGAACTTCGCATTTCAAAACAATTTTAAAACAACTTTAAAACACCTCCAAAAACCATATCTAATCAAATTCAACGGCGTACAACCCTGTGCCCGAACTACGTTGACTCTGATTCTCCCTAAGGAGATACGTAGGCACTTGGATAACCAAGGCGAGTCCCCCTCCCTAAAATCTCAATTCACTTAAAATCTCAATTTTTCCCCCACTCATTCCTTTAGCTATTAAATCTAAATTTTAGCCATAAAACCTTTGCCTTAACATAAAACCTTAGGAAAGGGTTGAGGGTGCCTAACACCTTCCCTCGACCTGATTATAATAATCTTACCCCGATCTCTAAACTGCGTAGGGTTTCCTATTCGCCCTTCAGAATAGGTGGCGACTCTAAACCTTTAATTTATTGGGCAGGTTGCTACAGCTGGCGACTCTGCTGGGGACACACTATAATGGTGAATTATTACGCCCCTATAGGTTTTGGCAGGGTTTAGGTTTTTGGCGAAACATTTAGGTTTTTGGCAAATTTTTTAGGGTTTGTTTAGTTCGCCATTTTAGGGTTTATTTATTTGCATAAATATTTAAATTTAAATTTTTATTTATTTATTTATTTATTTATTTATTTATTTCCCTTTCCATCTATTTCCATCAGTTAAATAAACATCTCTTTATTTAAATAATATGTGTTTATTTAAATAATGTCTGTTTATTTAAATATTTGCTGTGTATTGCATTTTTTAAATTGTAAGCAGCCGGATTTCGAGGTTAGTTTAAATATTTAAATTTTATTTATTTATTTATTTTCCTTTGCAATTTCATTACTACAATTTAATTAAATATTTATTTAAGTGAATATTTTTATTTCTATTGCATCTTTTGGGATATATAAAATTGTTGTTAAACCCAAGTGTGGGAGTTATCTTTAAGACCAGGGGGGACTTGAATCGCCTACGAGTCTTATTGATAATTCCACTCAGAGTGGGTTGAATATCCGGAAATGTCCAATACGAGGCTTGACCTTGTTGAGGGCAGGACTTTGTATTTGGCTGATCTCTCTGAGAACCTACCCCAAAAATTCGAACCTCATGGATAAAATGAGCTGTTCTAAAATCCAAAGAGACAAAAAGTCTCGGAGGCTACGAACGACCCCATGAGACCTTCTAGAACACTCCCATGGAAAGGGTAGGCTCCCTAAAGCCGCTACGTCGAACCTATGAACCTAGGACTTTTGTGCTTTTGTGCTTTATATATATTTGCGATTTATATGCCACGAATGTATGCGTTTCAATTTTGCAGGTATCCCTACGTGGTCCCTAGCCTGTAGGGACTCTAATTTCTAAGACCACGTCTTTCCCACGAAGGACATCACCATCTATGCATTCCCTAACATGTAGGGATTTTATTTTTATATCTTTGTATCTACAACTACGCGTCCTTCCCACGAGGGGCATCTTCGTTTACGCACGTCAATTGGTCTCTCGATGGCCATGAGATATAGTGACTGTCTCGAACGGTCACTCTGTGCTTGCCTCTACGAACCCCCTAGCCAATTGGGATTTTCTTTTACGCCCATGTGTTTCTACAACAACGTGTCCTTCCCTTGAAGGACATCCTCATTAATGCACGTTGATTGGCTTCACGATGGCCATGAGAGCTAATAACTGTCTTGAACGGTTAACCCGTGTTTATTCCCGCGCATCCTCTGACTTGTAGGATTTGGACTTCCATTTATGCGCCTTCAATCCCTAGCCTTTAGGGAGTTCACTTCGTCTTATATCGTCCTTAGATAGGTTGCGTTCCACATAGAGAACCTTCCCACGAGGGACAACTTCGTAAGTACACGTCGAACGACCTCTCGAAGGTCATGAGACTTGGTGACTGTCCTGAACGGTCATCAGCTGCTACTTTCCGCGTACCCCTTAATCTGAGGGATTCCCATTGGCGTATTATAATCTCAAGCTCGCACATATGTCACTAGGGTCTAATGTCATCCCTAAATCCGCATAGACTATCCTTAGGATTATATCTATCGCACGTCCGAATTGCATTACATACAAGGAGTCATAATATACAAAAATAAAGGGGTCCTTTGCATACGCGTGCAGTCGCATTTTCGTGCATTCAGACATTTACATTCACATTTACATTTCTACCTTCGCCCGCATCCATACTTACCATGCTAGCCGGTTTCCCGCAACTTTCAAAGACCAAAGGGGATCATCAACTATGGAGAAAGGAGGATAAATTATTGAAAACGATCTCGGCCTCACTACAAAAAAAAAAGAGGATGTCTTTCGCCATGCCATTTACATATCCATGCCATGTCGTAACTTGATTATAAATACAATAAAAGACTATCGTCGAGCAAGGACTAGTTCAACAAAAGAGTTCCCTCATAGATACACTCAAGGGGTATCTAGGCATAAAAGGGTTCATCTTAGAACACATCAAATTTGCAAGGACACTCTACGATAACCTAGGGGCAAGGATTAGTCTAGCTGGGGCAATATCCTGAACAAAGGTGCATAACTACGGGGGGAGGGAAAGCGACATATATTAACTCTCCACCAAGGGGAAAAAGGGTCCTAAATTTCCTTTATCAATCTACGAACTCCGAGGATTGCGAACGGTGTGATACTATCCTTAGAAAAAGCAAAATAGGTTCAGTCAAAGGAAACTCATGAAGTTCCGATACGACGAAAACCCACCGCTAACAAATTTATTCCCGACAGGTTTGACGTGCCCAAGGAAAGTTCGAGATTACCCTTTACTCCTACAAGTCCACGAACTAAGGAGTGAAACAAAGTCGACAGACTCACAAAAGAGATTGCCCTAGGATCAATATGTTTATCATTTCAAGTTGTAACTTCTACGATCCTAAGATGTTATTTGATGTAAAAATGTTGTACCTTTTGAATAGTAATTCAATAAAATATTCATGCATGTTTTGGAATCAATCCATTCGCTTCATTCGCTCACTACTACGACTTTCCACTCGCACCCTTCTATTTTGTTTCAGTTTCGACTTTCAATTATTAACAACCTTAAGGGAGAATGACGAATACAAATAACTAAGTCTCACTAAACATATGCTTTCGAGGTAAGACCGAACCGACGATGTACAGGCATTGTTTCAATTCCCAAACAGTGGAGACATAAGGATGTTAATCCCTCGTTACCCCCTCGAGCCAGGAGTTGGAGCTTGTTTCTAATTTTCAAATAAACCTTGATTTTAACCAGGGGAAGGGTAGATTTCAATTAATTCAATGGTGTATTTTGGTTGTCAAGAGAATCAGTTAATCCAAGCAAGGATCAAGCAAAGTTTCAAGCATATCCTTTTCCTCGCGTTCATCCAAGATTGAGGAAGCAATGGAGATAACATTCACAACATCTTCTTCCTCAATACATCATCCAAGATCGAGGACATATCAGAGCCGAAGCTTGCAAATCCAAACCAACATGGCAGTCACAACATTCAATATCCAAGGATCAATATTTCCAAAGGAGTATTCAAAAAAAGGAAAAAACGCCCGCTAAGTCAAAATGGAAAAATTCCATGAAAGAAAACAAAAGCGACTTAGGCAAAAATTAGGGCATCCCGATGGATCAAATTCAAAGGAATTGGTTCACCCAAAAATAAGGGATAAAAACAAAACAAAGGCGAAACAACAAAGGATAATCTTGTGACTGCCAAATCATCGAAGCTCCTCATAAACACTTGGATCTTTACGACAATTTTCATCGGTGCTTGGATCTCTACTAAAGCTTCTGCTCAACATAACAAACGACTCTCTTGCCAACAAAGCACATTCATTGGATTAGGCGAATCTTTAGGATCTGGAGAACATCAAGGAGAAAGGGGTGGGATAAATAAATTTTTGAGCCTTATATCCATTATTCTTAAAACATAAACCAGGCCAAGTTACAACATTTAAAAGTCCTAATTGAGGCAAGGTTAACTACGAAAGCATATCAAGCAGGATTTTGTTATACTGACTCCTAGGTTTGTTAAAACTATTTCTAACCACTACGCTTCTTCAAGCATTCATCATCCAGTCCTAATTCATAATGGACTTCGATTTCAAAACTTGCATATGCATCGCATTGGAGTTACTTCTCGAAGGGTACAACGCCATCTACGAATACACACTTAGCATCGAGGAAATCTCGAAATTGGTTTAATCAAAGGTAATCATTTCTAATAAAGACTCTGAAGTGGGGGGAACCACATCTAGGGGGTTCTCCTAAACAGGGGCAAAAATTTCAAGGATCACAGGGGCATGCAATCGAACATCCTATTGACTAGGGGCATTCATCCTAAGGATCAATCGACTTGGGGTCACATCTCAAAGCAATAGCAATCAGGGGCATGTCAAAACATGGGAAGAATTCAAATTCAGAAGGATAGAAGACTATGGATAACCTTCCATATCAAGGGCATACCCTTTAATCTAAACGTCGAAGCACACGACAAGGTTATTTCTCGGGGCACTTCCTTCATGGCTTGGAGATCATAGGCATCTTTTTCCACTAAACATTGGGGCATGGGGTATCAAACCCATAAGGTGAACAATTCAAAGGTTAAAGGTGTGGAGAGCCCCGAAAGGTTAAAGGCATGGAGAATCTCGAAAGAGGTGGAGAGTTCCAAAAAAGGTGAAGGTGTGGAGAATTACATAAGGTAAATCATTCAAAGGTTAAAGGTGTGGAGAATCCCAGAAGGTTAAAGGTGTGGAAAACCTCGAGAGGTTGAAGGTGTGGAGAATCTCCAAAGGTTAAAGGTGTAGTGATCCTCGAAAAGGTTAAAGGTACGAATTGCAAAAAGGTGAAATACATGGAGGACTTCGAAAATTCAAAGGTCTGGAGTAATTCAAAAGAGCCAAACTGGGGCAAGACGGACGGCAAAAGGAAAAGGAGTTCTCACACTTTACAACCTCGAACCAATCTCTCTCCTAACTACGATCATCAAAGTTCAAAAGCAGGTAGTGGGAAATCGCGCCAGCATCCAACAACCTTGCAACTTTAGCAAGCTATATACGCTCTTGGTTACCAACAACCTAGCATTGGAGCATCATGCAAATACATAAATCATGCATTACATACATAGGTTGATACATTACACCTCTTCAGGTAGTCTTCTTTAAGACAGTCTTTTTCTAGGAACCTTTTCAGGTAGTCTTCTTTAAGACATTCTCTTTCCAGAAACCTCTTCAGGTAGTCTTCTTTAAGACAGTCTTTTTCTAAGAACCTTTCTAGGTAGTCTTTGCTAAGACGAGCGTCGTCATTTCCAAAAATCTTTTCAGATAGTCTTCTTTAAGACAAACATTCACATCCATTCCAAAAACCTTTTCAGGTAGTCTTACAGAAGACATTACTTCGTTCCACTCATTACATCAACCAAACATACGCATGAGCATAAGCATTACCCGCATTCATAAACATTACCAAGCCGGCATAAGCATAACTGTGGTGTAGGTGCAAATATGGTTTAAACAAGTTCAATAAGGAGATAAAATCTTGGGGATGATATCAGCATCAGCATCAACATACATACATACGCATTAGCATACGCATATCATCTAGTGCATTTACATACTACAAAAGCACATTTTCCAACCCTCGTGTTGTGATAGGTGTATTTTCCGACCCACGTGTCGTGAGCTTCCAACCTTCTTGTTGTGATAGGTGTATTTTCTGACCCACGTGTCGTGAGTTTCCAACCCTCGTGTTGTGAAAGGTGTATTTCCCGATCCACGTGTCGTGAGTTTCCAACCCTCGTGTTGTGAAAGGAGTGTTTCCGACCCTCGTGTCGTGAGTGTCCAACCCTCGTGTTGTGACTGGTTTATTTTCCGACCCACGTGTCGTGAGTTTCCAAGCCTCGTGTTGTGATAGGTGTGTATTCCGACCCTCGAGTCATGAGTGTCTAAACATATCGTTTCCTTGCCGACCCTCGAGTCGCGAGAATCATCTTCATACATTTACAGGATACCGTCAAGGATTTTACATGGATAAACTTGCTAGCGCTATAGCAAGTGAATCTTTTTCATGCAAGTAAGTTTGCTAGAACTATAGCAAATGGCTCATCTTATGCAGGTACGCTTGTCAGAACCATGGCAGGTAATTCATTCGATATAGGTAAGTTTGCTAGAACTATAGCAAATAATCCCTAATGGTGCAGGTAAGCTTGTCCGAACAAGGGCAAGTGACTCCTAATGGTGTAGGTGAGCTTGTCAGAACTATGACAAGTAATCCCTAATGGTGTAGGTGAAATTTGTCCCAACCAGGGCAAATGATCCAAATGGTGTAGGTGAAATTTGTCCGAACAAGGGCAGATGATCCAAATGGTGCAGGCGAGCTTGTTAGAACTATGACAAGTAATCCTATTGGTGCAGGCGAGCTTGCTAGAAACTATAGCAAGTGATCTTATTAGGGTTCAAAAAAAACTACGGAAACTTACTAGAACTATAGTAAGTGGGGTTCACAAACTACGAAAGCTTGCTAGCGCTATAGCAAGTGATCCTTTTGGGTTTATCACGTTAGTCCCTCGGCAGTGATCTTCTCCAAGACGACAAAGGGGTTTACAAAAGGTTACCTCAAATCCAGTTCCCGTCTGGTAGTCAGTTCCCGTCTGACTGTTATCTCAAATCCAGTTCCCATCTGGTAGTCAGTTCCCGTCTGACTGTTACATCAAAATCCAGTTCCCGTCTGGTAGTCAGTTCCCGTCTGACTGTTACCGCAAATCCAGTCCCCGTCTGGTAGTCAGTTCCCGCCTGACTGGGTTTATCACGTTAGTCGATTGGGTTTATCACGTTAGTCCCTCGGCAGTGATCTTCTTCAAAATTTCAAGCAAGGTTATATTTTTCTTTTCCAAAGTTACTAACTTCAACTAACAATCATGCATTATCCAACTAACATACTTCATTCATACATAATGCACATACATACATCGCTCTCATTTATTTTGAGAGGCTCACTGCATCATACATCGCATGCATCATAACATTGCATAAAATTCAGGTTGCCTTTCTAGGCCGTGCTACAATCGAAACACAGTGATTCCTTTCGAAAGCATCTGCTTCGCATTCGAAAGAGAGGGGTATTTACCTTGGGTGGCATCTGTAAGCCCATCTCCCATGGAATTTCTTCCCAACAAAGGCAAATTTTAGGGCATTTCAGTGTTCAATCATCTTCTACCATTAGATTACAATAGGCAGACGTGCCTATCCGACTCTTCAGGTTTAAGAAGATTGAACAGGGGCAGCTGTCATACCCCAAAATTTGCCCGATCAGATCTATATCTTTTAATTCATCAAGGGTCAAAATTAAGAGTCATGGGGTTTGACATTCCTATTGTCAAACCCGCCCTCTTATAAAATATCCTGAGAAATAAATGGGGTGCGATTAACAGGTGTTTCAAGGGTTTCATCATTTGTTAATATTATTTTCCTTTTACTAACATTTACATTTTTTTTTGGATTATTATTAGTAATTTTTATTACTTCTAACTATTAGTATTTAATATTATTAATTTTATTATTAATATTAATATTAATATTAGGTGATATTATTATTAATATTATCTAGGGTTATTATTATAGAATTTGTATATATTATTATTAACTATTATTATTATTATTAATTAGTATTAGTTATCATTAGGATTATTATCAGTAAATATTATTATTACTACTAATTTTAATTATTAGGATTTTCTTATTATTATTATGTTATTTATATATATTTTAACTAATTGGGCAATAGGCCCATTAGGTATAAAAAAAACCCTAAACTTGAACATTATTAATAGAGAGTTTTTTTTTAAATTAGAGGGGGGCCAAAAAATGTTAAAAAGGAGGAAATCCTTATTTGGTTGGCTGCCGAATCAAAACAGAGGGAGGGGGACTCGGTACAGACAAAAGACAAGGAGGCATTGGCTTTTATGTGCATTTCACCATGAACACATCTTGAAATCAAATTGAACTAACATGACAACTTGTACAATCCTGCATAATTTACTTTTTACAGAAGAAGTTTCAAAGAGGAGACCAATTGGCCGCTGGAGAATGAGGGAGAAGAACAAAAAATCAGGACCAAGAATCGTGAGAAAATCGTGAAAAGAAGGTGGTGATGCAGTCAAAATTTTAGGACGATTCAGACCAAATAAAGCATTCACATCGACTCCTGGGTGTTTCCTGAGCAAGAATCAACCTCCATAATCAACCAAAACACTCTGAAACATATTGCCTCTTTCACGTGTTCATCTCAAATATTTTGGATTTTTAATTTGTTCATAAATGCATTGTAAATCATGTTTGAGGGTATAATTGTATTCATAATCTTGTTTGCAACCTATCTGGGCTGTTTAATTTGGTTTTCGTTGCAGATTGAGGAATCCACCATTGTTAGGGTTCCAAGCTTTGAATTGGGATTCTCTAAACTAGATGGAATTGTACCATGCTGGGAGTGCCATCGTGTTCGGCATGTTGTGTTGAGTCGATTCATGATATTATTTTTCATTCATGGATGGCGTTTCGTGGCGTACGAATTTGGCAGATGAACAAGGTCACGACGAAGAAGAAGACTGGTAGGCGGTAGCTGTTCGCGCGTCTGCAATTTAAAAGTGATCCATTAGTTTTTTATTTAATTCATGGCGCGTGAAATTGTATCAACAAGCAAATCATAGCCTAGTGTGATGGGCATATACGTACCACAATCTAAATAGGGGTTCGATCCCCACATGCCACAAGTTATTTTTCTTATTTTTCCACTAACAAAGTCTGCAGATCCAGCGCCTCTAACACACGCGTGACCACGATGCACTCCCTCAATATCACCGTTGGATTTCAACACAGTTTGATCTGATGCCCAGGAAGAATGATGTCCATCATGCACACTCAGGGGTTCACCACACAGAATCAAAACCAGGTTTTTTCACATATTTTTTTTATTTTTTTTATTTTTATTATTTAGGTTAAATATAAATCATGTTTAGTTTATTTAATTTAATTTAGAATTTGATTAATATAATTAGGATTAAAACTAGGTTTTAGGATTTCTCCCGATTATTCGATTATGTCGATTATTCGACTTAATTGATTTAATTATTTTAATCAACTTTAAATATTAAAAATCACTAAAACCCTAGATAGTTATCAAAGTATTAGGGTTTGCCCAATCCCACTGGCCGTTTGGCCAAAGTGTTAGGACATTAATTTATTATTCGTTTCGACTAAACCTATTGGTCGCGATGGGTAATAATCCATAATCAATTATTCAACCATTTAATTAAATTGAAATAATTCAAACATTTATTCTGCTAAATGGTTTTAACCAAAGCTATTGGTTACGATGATTAGCATTTCCATTTTATAAAAATTCGTTATTTTTCTTAGTCAAAGCCATTGATTATGAGAGATAACGATCAAATTAATTATTTAAAATACGCACATTTGCTATCCGTGATAATCGAATCTATCGATTATAGTGGTTAGCGATCCTCCCTTTAATCCGTTAGCCATGGTAATCAAACCTATTGATTATTGCAACTAATGGTAACATATTAAAATCAGGGTTGTACGCCCAAATCTTAAAACACACTAAACCACGATACTACGGATTTTCATCTCTTCAACACCGCGATGTTCACAACTACAATAAGGTAATTCAAAATACCTTCGAACTTCGCATTTCAAAACAATTTTAAAACAACTTCAAAACACCTCCAAAAACCATATCTAATCAAATTCAAAGGCGTACAACCCTGTGCCCGAACTACGTTGACTCTGATTCTCTCTAAGGAGATACGTAGGCACTTGGATAACCAAGGCGAGTCCCCCTCCCTAAAATCTCAATTCACTTAAAATCTCAATTTTTCCCCTACTCATTCCTTTAGCTATTAAATCTAAATTTTAGCCATAAAACCTTTGCCTTAACATAAAACCTTGGGAAAGGGTTGAGGGTGCCTAACACCTTCCCTCGACCTGATTATAATAATCTTACCCCGATCTCTAAACTGCGTAGGGTTTCCTATTCGCCCTTCAGAATAGGTGGCGACTCTAAACTTTTAATTTTTTGGGCAGGTTGCTACAGTTTCACCTAGAGATCATGAGACACCAGACTCAAGCTCAAACCTTATTATGATTAAGATGTTCCCCACTCCTCATCGGGAGTTAGGTATGGCTAACCCCTCTTCTGAATCTTGTACTTCTATTGGTTTATGTATGCAAGATAGCGTTCTTACGCCGATACAAGAGGGTGGGTTTGAGTTCTCAAAGGTTATTTTATCTGTTTGTTTAGAAATATCTTTTATTCCGTCTCGTTCACATTTGTTGACTCTGTTTCCAATTATTCGTAGGGTGCCTCAGGATGTTGAGTGATGTATTTTAAGGCTTTCGATGCAGTAGGGTTATGAATTCCTATTGAGTGGTGAGGTTGATGTGGGTAAATTTATGATATTAGAAAGGAGAGAGAGAGAGAGAGAGAGAGAGAGAGAGAGGTAAACAAGCTTCTCAATTGTCTAGAGAGAGAGAGAGGTAGATGTGAATTTGTTAATTTAATGTTAGGGAATTTGGGGCAATATTAAAAGAAGGAATGTAAGGAATCTTATCCTTGCTAACTCTTTGGAGTTCGTGGCAATTCAAGAGACCCAACTCCTTGAGATCTCTAATTCTTTAGTACAATCCATTTGGGGCAATCCCTTTTGTGACTGGAGTCTTATACTTGTTGTGAGTAATTGTGGCAGCTTCTTTTTTGATTTGGTGCAGTTCGAAAAGGAGGATCATTTTCACCTTCTTGGGTCCCCGAGTTCTTGGAGTTTGTTTGAATTGACGAGTTTCAAGACCTACATATTTTGTGGTTAATGTGTATCCAAAGTTCTTGTTGGATGATAAAAGGTGTATGCGAGATGATTTCTACTTGTGCAAGTCCAATCTTAGAGGTGAGGTTTGTTGTGTCTTAGGTGATTTTAACTCAATGACCTCATGACTAATATCATTCTTTACTGTATTTTAGTCGAAGTTTTAAAGTAGTTTAACCTTTTTTGTGCATTTTTACTTCCATATATGTGCTTTCTCTTGATTTTAGTTAAAAAGAACGAGCCATGTCAAATTTGAGCTAAACCAAAGCTGGTCGTTTGAAGACTACACGAGAAAAGTTCTTTGGTACAAAATCCAACGCCTATTATAATTTGCACGCAGTAGGCCGTAATGGAGCCTTCTCCCCTTCCTATTTATGGCGCATATACAACAAAGTAGATGGCCCTACGGTTAGGTCGTAGTGCACACTACTAGCTATAGTGCTCAAGTACCTGCATATGATTACATTTTTTTCTGCAGTTTTCTCTTGCCACTTCAAGTACTCAACAATGTCATATATTTTATTTCTCAACTATGGTTTATTTACACAAATTTATACCTATTATTTTATACTTAGGCCTATAAATAGCCATGTAATGTTGAGAATAAGCACACATTCCATATTTTACATACTAGCATATTGTTATGTTTATTTTTCTGTATTTTTATCTGCTAGATATTGTACTTTGAAGTTTCCTTAAAGCAAGCTTTATTAATATATTTCATTGCATTTTTTGTTCTAAGTTTTACTATTATTATTGTCATTATTATTATTATTATTATTTTATTATTATTATTATTATTATTATTATTATTATTATTATTATTATTATTATTATTATTATTATTATTATTATTATTATTATTATTATTATTACCAACATGCTTGAGTCTGTGTGTTGTTGTTTACTTTATGTTATTTATAATTATGTCATATTAGACTATTTAGAATTTAAGATACGAGAGTTGTCAAATTGACAAACCTCATGCAAGTTTTATGATAACGACAAATAATGAGAATATTTGTTTCAAGGGTTATGTGACCTATGCAAAAGTGAGCACATTACAAGCCTGACTTAGAAATTTGAACAATTAATTTTGAGACGACGAATTGATGGGTGGACAACAAATGATGACATTATAGGGCAACATGGGTTCACTAATAGGTATTTGACTTTGATCGCCTTGTAATGTGCTCTTGCCCTATAGGTTCTTTCAAGGGTTATGTGACCCCTTACTTGTACCTTCTTGTCTGACTAGGCCTAGAGCGCCTTAATGCTGCAAGGATCGAGTTAGAGCTTCTGGATGGCGCTCAAGAATATAATGTCTGCTAAGCTTCTTAGGTTTATCAAGAATCATTTATATCCTAGTTATCGAATTCATTGTGATGACCATGGGGTCGTTGTCGTGAGGGCAGACAACAACGACATTATTGTTAAAGAAAATAATTCTGGACAGTGGCCCTCTCAGCGTGGCTTTAAAAAGGTAGGGGAATATTATATTTGCAGCCAACACCTGTTTAACCTATATTCTCTGGGAGGGTTCATAATTTCCTCCCTGCCGAAACCTCTATCAATGGTGTTAACCGTGAAACTTGGATCTTTCTTGGATGATTTTGAGAGAAAAAAGTGAAAGTGGTGGTAGTAATGGAAGGTGTGGCCCAATTCAGCTTTACTGGGGGCCCTCGATGAGCGTCATTGTACTTGCTAAAAAATACATATGCGTGGCACCTCTAGGGTGGTAGGGGTTGCTAGAGACTTTAGTGTTTTTGGATGTTACGCAAGCTCACGAGGGTAAGGAACCCTGTTTTGAAGGTGTTTTTTGTGTGGTTAGAGTAAGCTCACGAGGATGAAGAGCTCTGTTAATGAGGTATTTTTAGTGAATATCAGGTTGTCTTCTCAACGATAAGGTTAAGATAATTATAGAGGCTTGTGGGCATGGATTTAGGTTTTATCATTAGTAAAAACCGCCCACTCTATGATAGTCTACCTTTGATTTCCCATTTCTAAGGGAGACATGGGTTATTCTTGTGACTCCTTTTTTGCATCATCTTTGACCAAGACACGTCACTCCCACGTTTTCTACTCCGGAAGGGTGGTTCTCGTCAAAGCGATGTCATCCTCCATGGTCAAGATGGTCTCATCGCCTCCTGTGATCCTTACAAATATATCACTACAACTAAACTAATTGGTATACTTAATCATATTAAAATATTTGATACTTTTACAAATGTGTATATTGCCTATACAATAATATTAGGAATTCATAATAATTATTGCATCATTAGAAAAAAACATTTTAAATTTAAAGCTAGTAAAATCTTATTTAAAAACCTATTTTTTTTAACAAAAGATAAATAAATTGAGTTTATTAGAAATTAAAAAAAAATCAATTGATCGTGCCTGATCAGAATGAATCGTCAATGGCCTGGGAGCAGCTGAACTTCTGGGAATGGGGGGGGGTGTACCTGCAAGGTACTCCGATGGCAAAGTAAGAAGGAGAATAAAGGAGTGCAAGTACTGAGGCAAGAGTGAGAAAGAATGAATACCTGACCCTAGTGAAAAAGGGTATTTATAGCCCTCAACACAGGGTCAAGATCTCCATGTTGGACTGGAAGTCAAAGCCCAAGATGGAGACTGCCAGGATCTACGTGTGTAGTGGGGACCAGCACGTGGTCTCCATCTTGGGTTAACCACTCTGAAGTAACAGGAGAGTCACGATCTTATCAGAAGGGCGTAGACTCCGTATGTTTCAGAGGGTTGAAGGTGAAGTAACCCTACGAGGAGGAGGGTCCTCAAAGAAGACGGACAAGCAAAGGTGTTCGAGCCACGCGCCTGCCCGCGACTCTGAAAGGGATCTTGCTCGGGCCACAGACCTGTTCATGAGGTTTATGGGTTCGCTAGGCTTGGCCAAGAGTGGACCCTGCTCGGTAGTGGAACAAGTGCATGCCTATGCGAGCGAGAGCTCAATGAAGCCTTTCTCTTGGTTAGGTTGAATTTGGGCATTGTATTATGTTTGGGCTAAGTGTCAGCGCAGTCCAAAACATCAATTATACTAATTTAATAAGTAACTTTGCAACCTAAAAAGACTTAAAAAATAAATTTTAAATACAAAAAATTTATTGTACAAAAAAACTTTTTTTAAAATTTATTTCAGATCCAATATGTGATGATCTGATTAATTCAACCCCACATCACAAATCTTCTTTGCACGATATTCTTTTAATGTAGATTATACATCAATTTAACTTTTTAAATATATTTTATAGGTAATATATATATATATATATATATATATATATATATATATATATATATATATATATATTATCATTATTATTATTAAAAATATAAAAAAAGTTAATAGGATGAGGAAGGAGTGTTATCCCTCATTATATTTTTGAAATGCTATATACAATACTAAATCTTACATCAGCGTGACGGTTGCTTGCGTACCATTAATTTTTCGTTTTTGCTTTAGGGTGATGAAAAATTGTATCATTATCACTATAATGATTATACCAACATACTAGAGAATTATAATTAATTGATGATGCTAACGTGTGTCGTAATTGCAATAGCAAAAAAAATTAAAAGTTAAAGTTTTGTATTAAAATTAATACTCTCCCTTTCCTTATCTTAAAATCTTTTAATATAATCCCATTTATTAAAAAAATTGTAGTATAGAATTGTAAGCATATACTTATCTCTACAACTATTAATATCATAAGAGAATATTATAATTAATATTTTTCATAGTACTCTAAAATATAATATAATGTATGTACATGTATAACTTTATAAATATTCTTATATTTTACAATAATAAAAAGTTGAAAATGATTTTATAAGTATGGATGGAATATAACTCTATAAGTTTGTAACTTAGAATCAATTTGCCACGTCAAGGTGTGGACAAGCTGTATAAAGATGGAATGTGTAGAATGGGGGTATTCTATTCTCTCTTCATTACTTTATTGATTGAAGTCTAGTTAGTTTACTGAGTGGTGTCTTGTTTTAAGAAAAATCACAAAATCCACGTTTATTCTTCATGTATATAAAAAAAATACTGTAGCATCTGTTTTTAAATGTAAGATTTTTTTCATAAATCACAAAAATTTACAAATTGTAATAATATTTAATAGTATGTACAAATTTATTTTGTTTTATTTCATAAAACAATTAAAATTTAAAGTATTACAAATATATATTTTAAAGAATCATATAGATAAAAAAATTATTATTTTTTTTGAAAAAGGCCAAAGTGAGATATATATTAACCACCAAAACAAACCACTCAAGCACAAGACAAGATGCACCGAAGATGACAAGAAGAATTTGAAATTACAATACAAAACACTGAAAAAAAGAGACTATATAACAGTTGATAAGCAAGTTAAACGATTTAACCACCAAAACTAGTAATCATAATTGAAAGTAACATGTTTCGACTAACGCCTGCAAATGCTCCGCTTTATTCTGAAAAATACGTCTATTTCGCTCTTTCCAAATAATCCATATCACAAAGAGTTAAGTAGTGTTAAGAATGAACCAAACATTTTTCGAAAAACCACCTAACCCATCAAATTGTAAGAGATAATCCAATAACTTTCCTTGAGACGCCGTTGAGAACCCTAACCAATTAGAAATAATAGATCACAATCTATCAAAACAATCACATTTTATAAACAAACGATCTATGTCTTCATCCACACCACAATTTGCCACACATCTTTGATCGTTTATAGCAAGAATCCTCTGCTTAGCCAAATTGTCCTTCGCCAAAATACAATTGAGTATCAATCACCATACAAAAATCGAAACCTTGAGCGCCACAATCTTCAACCATAAAATTTGGGAATTAGCCTAATTGTTGCTGTCGTCAACTTCAGACAATTTTCTAAGCACTGCTGATTGTGTAGCAAGAAATGGATGTAAGTTCCATAACCAACGATCTTCTACGTCCACCTGCAAAACAACTGAAGTTAACTGCTCAATACACTCTCCCACTAACTCCTCCTCCCACACAAGCAACCTCCTACGCCACTTCCCCGCCACCCCAATTCGTTTATCTTTGTCACAATCTCCATCTTATTCTTCATTAAATCAAACAACTTACTACATCTAACCTTCAAAGAAATACCGCCAAGACAATGATCTTTCCAAAGAGCAGATGACCTATCACCTATCTGGTGAATAATGTAACCAATTAACCACCCTCCATCGACCAAATCAACCCCCTTAAAGAAGAAAAAAATATCCCTAAATGGACGACAGGACAAAATTATTAAGAATCAGAAGACCCCCCATAGAGAGAAAGCAACTCTTCCACCTCGACAACCTTCTTTTGACGTGATCAATCAGAGGATACCAAAAATTAAGCTTAATAGAATCCTCACTAATAGGCATCCCTAAATACAAAAGGTAGGCGACCGTGCTTACAATTCATTACCAACACTACCTCATACGACCAAGATTCGAAAACATTGATCCCAAACAATATACTTTTATGAAAATTAACTTTTAATCCTGGTATGGCTTGAAAAATAACCAGCACCGCCTTCAAAGCATAGACATTAGCCCAAATTTTAACCCCCACCATATGAGTACATACCTATATACATAACTGATAACACGATTTTATATCGTATATTTAGCTTGAAATCCGTAGATATTTATAGCGTTTTCCGTTTATTATATTGATTTATTATGATATTACGCGAGTATTTGCTTTGTTTCAGGTTTTGCACTCTTATTATGACTATTTGTGAAAAGGAGAGGAAATGGAGCTAAAATGACCACTATTTATGCCTAAAAGATGAAAAATGGGTGCTGAAGTAAAAAGGAGGTGCAAATAAGGCCCAAAGAGACAGACCAGCCCACTGAGAATCAATTGTGCGTGGCCCAAACCACACAAGCAAGTGGAGACGCACGTCTCCGACGTTCCATGCCACGTCACCAAAGAGGAGACGCCCGTCTCCAACCTCTCCTAGATTCTCTCTACTTGAGACGCACGTCTCAAGTCGTGTGCTGAGTCTTCCCCAAAAAGTGGAGACGCACGTCTCCAAGTCCCAGTCTGAGAAGTCCCTGGTTTCACGCGTCCCAACTGCAGAAGCTCCCCTATAAATAGAAGCAGTCACTTCAGTTCAAAACGTCCGATTTCCTGCTAACGAAGTGCTGCCGAAATTGTTCCGCGCTTATTATTTTTCTTCCTGCTTTCATTTAAACAATTTATTTTCTCACAATAATTTCTACACCGGAAATTGTTGTGAACCTTTTATAAATCTAGCCTTACGTTAGATTTATCGCTTTTATTTCCTTGTTTTAATTTCCGTCCGTTTAAATTCCGAAGAACGATCCAGCCAACCTGTGGTGGAAGTTCGGTACTTGAAGATTCAGTTGCAATTTATTTTATTCAGGTTTACTATTTACCGCATTTATTTATATTAATATTGCATGATATATTATATGCCATTTAACATGCCTTTTATTATAAGCCAAATTAATTTATGCATGCTTAACCGTATTAATATGTCTGGCTAAATTACTAAGATATCGGTATGTAAAGTAAGTTAACTGTGGGATCCGAAATAAATTAGCTTAATTATATTTTATTAAATATCACTTGTTTTTGGTTTGTATGTCTAATTTAATTAGTAAGTCTTAAAACCAATAGAGCGAAAGTTTGAGGGTTTAAGACGGTCAAAGGTTAAAATCAATAGAGCGAAAGTTTGAGATCTTTAATTGGATAGTAGACATAGGACATTAGTTTTAAGGATGGCGAAAGCGTATTAAAACTAATTAGAACTTATTTATTTTCAAAAAATGTTTTTACACCCGAGCGGGATGGCGAAAGCGTACATTAGGGATATTAGCATGTTCCGAGTCAACAGAGCGAAAGTTTGAGATTAGGAGATTTAAATAGATAACAACTTCATAAAACAGGCATTTTATTAATTACGTTGTTTCCAAAAAGCTTTTCTAATATCTAATGGGATGGCGAAAGCGTACATTAAGAGTTAGGATAGTAATCTAAATCAACAGAGCGAAAGTTTGAGACGAGGATTTTTAACCAATTGAATTAGTAAAGATTTTTAATTGATTTATGCATTAGCCAATGGACCTTTGGATCACCTAAAGTTAAACGAAATACATACTGATATCTGTTTATTATTATATTTCCTATTATTCACAAACACTCTCCCTTAGGAACAATCAGATTATTAGTAGCCTTAGCTTTACATAGTAACCTTAGATAACGGTAGATCGATTCATAGTCCCTGTGGATTCGATATCTTTTAAAACTACACGACACGACTGTGCACTTGCAGTCATCAGATTAATAGACACGTAAAGTCGCGATCAATAACCTGTATACATACCTTTTTCGCTACATCATTCATCGAAACATTTAGCCCTTCAGCTTTTATCTAGAAGAGAAAGGGGAAAACATATTGTAACACCCCCTAACCCCGACAAATATATTGCATAATCAGATTAAAAGCATGCATATAAAGACGCCGTCACATGTATTACAACAACACAACTTAAAATAAACATACAAAATGCCTCTAGTCATGTTCATAACATACATTTGAATATCATGTTTCATATGTATATCACAGCAGAATAATAAAGCGATACCAATAATTAAATCTCATAACATATAATCATGTATAAAAGCATTAGGCACTAAGGCCATCATCACATAAATCCAACATGTTCAAAATCATAAAGAGAGCATAACAATATCTCTCAAACGTAGCATGAAATCAAACGTAAACCCCAAGTGTTACATAAACAGAGCACGAGTCTTCTCTACCTAAGAAAACGATAAAACCAAAGAAAAGCTCCTCGGCTAAATCATCGTAAGCAAATGGGCACTTCTACTCCTCGATACCTGAGCGATGTCGTACAAAACATAATTTCAACAGAAGGGCGAGGATTCATATCATTATGGAAATATATAATAATAAGCAATGTATAACAATATACAACAACGAATTCCACACACTTCAAGTATACATGTACTCAATACTTTATAAATACATTTCATATGTTTACAAACACGACATAGCTCAATCAATTCACGATATCACGTAATCCAATCACAAGTATCAACAAAGTACCAATTTACATAATTTGCACATAAATACACCAAATGCAATTCACATCGACACATGTGACTCCACTGTGACTAAATGCAAATGCATGTGGTCTCAATGTTATCCATAGCGGATTCCCCAACGTTTCTCTCTCTCTCTCTCTCTCTCTCTCAGACAAATAACCACCAAAATAAGTCCGTCCTCTAGACTTCAAACACACCTCCACGGTTTGGGACAAGTCTATAGCTCCTGTGGTGTCGTTTTTTTTACCTCCCCGTTTCACTTGGGAGGACGGCACGCTAGACCCTTCACGCGAAATTTGGAAGGAGAGAAGCGCCCGCTTGTGGGATGAATTTTGTTTCAGTTCTTCCTACGATAGCACACGAACTTTTTAATTATCCTACAAAGAGGAAGGGGAAAAAGATCTCAAATAAACCCTAGGAGTTTGCTAAGTGTGGGAATTCACCTAGACTAGAAATTCTGGAGTCCGGGAGATCGTTTATACATAGTGTCGTTTTTTACCTCCCCGTTTCACTTGGGAGGACGGCACGCTAGACCCTTCACGCGAAATTTGAAAGGAGATAAGCGCCCGCTTGTGGGATGAATTTTGTTTCAGTTTTTCCTACGATAGCACACGAACTTTTTAATTATCCTACAAAGATGAAGGGGAAAAAGATCTCAAATAAACCCTAGGAGTTTGCTAAGTGTGGGAATTCACCTAGACTAGAAATTCTGGAGTCCGGGAGGTCGTTTATACATAGAGAAGGTTTTAAGCACCCTACATATCCGTAGTACTCTACGGGAACCTTCTCTGTGTCTAATGTGTTTGTGTTTGCTGCTTATTGATTGGGAAAGTTTCTCCTTCGTGTTAGGAGAGAGAATTGAATTGAATTGAAAGAAAGACATACAGACTGACTATTTTTGTTTTTTGATTAGCTCGCTGAGATTCCTTGTGAACCTCATGCCTACATATCCTTAATGGAAGTCAGAGCTTTTTATAGTTCGGGGAACTAATTAGGGAAATTAATTGTTTTTGGGTGCCTTGTTTGAAGCTAAAGGTTGAAGCTTGAATTAAATCTCTGTTTACAGTAAAGAGACATGAAGTCATCTTTACAGAGAGGTATTTCTACTATTCCACCACAAACATTTAAAGTGACAGAAAAGCTGAACTTGTTTCATTAAGAGAGGGACCTTACTTATGTATGTGCAAGTATACCAGTAAAATGTCTCTTGAATGAAAGAAAGATTCTCAACCAAATTAGGGAAAGTTACACATGCTTAGGAATACGTGCCAGAGCATGTCTTTCAAAATCCTAAATGGGAGAATGTTTAAAATTAAAATGTAAATGTTTGTTTGTTTGTTTGAATGTGGTGAGTGTCATACCCTAATTTTTGACCCCCCTGAGATGACATATCTTCAGGATTTTTCATCAGGTCAAGACAAATACCCAGAGCAGTCATTTCTCCATCTGGTACCTAATCGAGGATGCTCAAAGACAAGAAAGCTCAGGCAAAGGATCAATCAATACAAGGATTAGTCCCTAATACAATCATGAGGCTCAAAGACTTCACTTTTCTCATCTATGATTGATTAGACATCCAGTCATATGAGTACAGGTTTACTCAGGTCGCCAGACTAGGGTTCTGAGCCTATCAAGGACTGAAATCAGGGATCACATTTGGGAAACCCTAAAAAACCTCAGAGGGTCATTCAAAGACATCAATCATCTTCAAATAACTCATATTACAAGGTCTACTGGACATCACACTTCAATTCAAAGTCTACAGTCATTACTTTCACATGGTCGACAAATTAGGGTTTTGACCTAATTCACCAAGATAGTTGACTTCTGATCAGGGCATGAATCCAAAACTCAAGACATGATTCAAGGATCTCTACTACCTCCATATAATCCATTTATACCATCCATTTGTGGAGAAGATCTTATTTCTACACAAAAGCCCAAAAATTCACTTTGTCAGGAAAAAGTCAACTGTGAAGGATCATCATTGACTTTTAAGGTTTTTGGTCAAAAAATGACTTTCAAAGATCAATATCATCAATATATGGATGTCAAAGTCATTTGGCCAAAGAAATTCAAAGAAATTCATCAAGGAGCGAAAAGTCGGGAATTAGGGTTTTTGAAGGCATGGTGAGATCTCAAAATTTCACCTACACAACTCAAAAAACTTCCAACATGAAAGTTGTAGATCTTGCAAAATAAAACAACATCTTACAAAGGAACTTTTTTCAAAAGATCAACCATTTATGAAGTTTTGGAAATTTTGAAGTTTAGGTCATAAACACTTAGAAATTTTTCTAAGTGTTTTAACCTAGTTTTCATCCAACTTTAGGCTCATTTTTCACAAATTTCCTAAATGATTCTGAAGAGGACATAAACTAATGATTTGAAGTAGATGTTTAGGGCTTTCCAAATTGTGTTCAACCTTCTCCAAATTCAATTTGAGCTAGGAGTTATGCTTGTTCAAAGTTGGCCTCATGAAGTAAAATTATAGGTCATGGACACTTTTGGACTTTGCAAATTTTGTGCAAATAACCTCTCTTATGGATACTACACGACCCATAACACATCTGAAACCATGCCATGCATTCATTTTCACCATGCCATAAGGATTGAAGAAGATTCTAAAAAACAAGAACATGTGATTATGTAATGATTACATTTGTGAATTTATGGCAAATTGATGAATCACCCAAGGAATCTTCTCACCAACCAATTAGAGCTCATTTCTGGCTCAGAATTGTCCCCTAAGATCAAGCAAAATCGAGGGCTAGGGGATTGATCAAATGGAATCAAAATTCTCATCATTGCATAAGAGATATTTGCAAAATTCCTTCATGGCTAAGAAAGCAAATCAACTTCACTAAGGAAGCTCACTCCTCTGCAGCTATACTGATCCATTTGCCTATAAATACAGATGCATTCCTCATTCAAAAACACACCAAAGCAACCATATTACTTGCTTTCTCCTTCTCTCCTCTTGTTCATTGTTTTTCAAAGTTCTTTGGCAAGAAGAATCGATTTCTTCAAACCAAAGCTTATCTTTGGGAAGTGAGCATTCTAACATCTCAAGGGAGGTCATTTGAGGTGATCCAAGCACCTGGATCACTTCTGTAGGTGGAGGAACACCATTGTTGCTCTCACTTTGGAGCACTTGCAGTTGGAGGTCCATGGAGTGATTCAGAAGGTTTCAAGGCAAGCCAATCATCCAGACACACTCCTCAGGTCATAGTGAAGCTAACCAGATGGCTGCAGCTCATCTGTAACTCAGGATTCAACAACCTCCATGTCCACTTGAAGCTCAAATCGAGGGAGGTCCATAGAACAATTCAGAAGGATTCAGGCTACAATAAGCATCCAGTTAGCATCATTGAGTCTCAGGGAAGCTATTGAGATCATTCATTCAAACCCAGGTGCTCTCAATCATCCTCACGATCTCCATTTTCAGAGGTAAGTTTCTGAACTTCACCTCTCTAATTTAAGTACCTTTTGTGAAATAGCTCGATTCTATCTTGTTCAGCATCATCAGAGGATTGAAAACCCTCTATCAGCATCCATTTATCTTTCAGTATAGTCATTTAATTTGATTTTGAAATTTTAGGGTTCTTCACGATTTCTGATAAATTAGTTAGATGTAGTTAATGATAGTTCATGTTAGTTACATATTTAGAATCGTGAGTGAAATTAGAGCAAGTTTCGTGTTTACATCATGACAAATGGTTGAGAAACGAGTGAGTTCAGAAATCCAAAAATGGAGAGCTTGAGGTTGAAGACGAAGATGGTGGTGGCGCGCAAATTTGAATTCTCAGGGCAGGTTTTATTTTATTTTGAATGGTATGCGTTTTATTAACGACTAAACAACTTGCCCTAGTGGCCACGCATGCGCCCTTAGTATCATCATGCCACAAGTCTGGGGTTCGAATCCCCCTCGCCCCAGACTTTTTCATCCTTTTATTTTTTTCAGATTTTTCTAACTTGTTTTAAAACAAAACCAAATGCGCGCGTGTTATAGTCACCAACTGGCGTTTGGCTCAGTGGTGTTGTTTTGAGTGTGTGGCTATAAGGGCGTGAGTTCAAGCCTTGCTAGGACCAAAACCTATTTTTTTTATCACTTTTCTAACTTAATTCCTTCACAACTTTAACCAATTATTTAACTTATCAAATTAATTCATTTTGACTTCATTTTTTAAATACTTGTTGATTAATATATATATTTTATAAATAATCAAAAAAAATCATAAAAATATTATTTATTTCATGTATTTTAATTAGGTTTAAAATAGTATGTTTTAAATGTTTTCTTAAATACTTTAAAATATATATATTCATTTTGTTTTAACCTAATTACTTTGTGAATAATGTTATGATAAAAACCCTATTTATTTAGGTCTTAATTAGGTATAGATTTCATCTTTGCCTTAATTAAGTTGACTTTTGTCAATCTACAAAATTGTTTTCAATCTCCGATTAAACAGACGATTAAGGTTTTCAAACAACAAAACCTTATATCATTTCAATCTTTTCTTCAACTGTTTTCATAAACAGTAAATCATTTTCAAATTGCTTTTGTAACCAGTACTGTAAAGTACTGGGCCTCTAATAGAGTGTAAGTCCCGAAAACCTTCTCTTCTTAGCTTGTTTTCAAAACTGTATTTTCAAAATCTTCTTTCTGTTTTCAAAAACATTCTTCTGGTATTTGAAGGGCATTATTCCCGGTGAAACTCTTCAGATACCTATGTGACCTTTGTCCATCTTCACTTCTTCTGTTTTCAAAAACCATTAACTGTTTATCATATACATTCAACTGTTATCAACAAAAACAACAAAAATTACTGTTGAGGCTCTGTACATACTTCTTCAATGGCCTCCACTCCATCCAGGTTAGGCTTTACAAGCTTTCAATTTACAGCCTTTATTTAAATTACTGTCAAATATAAACTGTGCATATATTAGTTTAGAACTACGTTTGAGTATAAACCTTAGGACAGTTAAACTATATATATATATATTATAGGAATATGACCTAGGATTGAGAATGTCTTCCCGGTGAAGGCTCTTTCCTAATTAGAGATCTGTAGTTCAAACCCCCAAGATGAATTATTCCCGGTGAAACATCTTGGCAAAAACCTTAGAATCCAAAAATATAGGACACATCCACCCAAAGAGGAATTATTCCCGGTGAAACCTCTTACCCATTTGCTTAGAGCCAAAATAAGTTCAAAACTACATAAGCTTTCTCTTGTGCTATAACAAGGACCCTCGATTAGCCTCCTCTTGGGCTTTGTACAAGGACCCACAGGCTTCTTAAAAGCATTTCCAGCTTCCTCTTGAGCTTGTATACAAGGACCCATCAGGTTTCTTATAAACATAGGAACAGGTCTTTAGTCACCTTTTAGCCTACCCTGGTGAGTTTCTTCCAATTTAAACCAGACTTAAAACAAGCTAAGTTTGTCTCAATTTTGCATTGAGTACATTTTTGGAATGAGAGACATGGACAGTCTCTGTCACCCTTATCTTCATCAATCCTCCTTAGTAGAGTCTAGGATCTATGTTTTGGTCATCCTCAGCATTGAGTCAGCCTTCATCTTGGGCTTTAAACAAAGAGTCTCCACTAGATAATCTTTCTGCCATCCACTTATCATTTCATAAAATCCCTGGAAAGGGTTAGCCTCCATAGTCAATTAAAATCAATCCATCATTTCATAAAATCCCTGGAAAGGGTTAGCCTCCATAGTCAATTAAAATCAATCCATCATTTCATAAAACCCCTGGAAAGGGTTAGCCTCCAAAGTCAATTAATAAATGTCAAAAAAAAATAATAAATAGATTCATTTCTCTTAGGAGATAATTTCCCCAAAAGAGTCAAAACCCCTGGAAAGGGTCAGCCTCCAAAAAAACATGATAAAAGTTAGTCTTTTAGCAAACAATTTCTCCAGCTGAGTCAAAATCCCTGGAAAGGGTTAGCTTCCATCAAAAAACAGTCTTTTAATAGATAAAATCTCCTCAATAGAGTCAAAACCAACAAAAACAGTTAGCCTCAACCTTGGGCTTCATACAAGGCACCCAAACAATAAAACTCCCCTGTCAAGAGTCAGCCTCAACCTTGGGCATTGTACAAGGCAGATAATAGAGTCTCCCCAGTGAGTCCTTCATCACTCAGTAGCCACAACCTTGGGCTTTGTACAAGGCAGATAAACCATATTTTTCATGTGTCAAAGATTCCTAACACTTAGGATCTTTCCCCATATAGTCATCCATACTTAATTCATTTAAGAGTCCGCCACAACCTTGGGCTTTGTACAAGGCAGAAAATAATGTTTTCCCTAGCAACAGTTAGCCACAACCTTGGGCTTTGTACAAGGCACATAAATAGAGTCTCCTTAAGTAGAGTCAGCCTCAATTCTGGGCTTTGTACAGAACACAAAAATACCCTGTAATTAATCCCCAATGGAGTCATCTCCCAGAGTCAATAATATCAATTAATCAATCAAAAAGCCTCAAGCTTGGGCCTCATACAAGCCAGCTAAAGTCAAATCTTTTATACAGTAGATAGACATAGCTTATCTCCATAGAGAGATATTTTTACTACTCTACCACATTCAAACAAACAAACATTTCAATTTCAATTTCAATCAAAGTCTCCCATTTAGGACTCTGAAAGACATGCTCTGGCACATCCCCAGACTTGTACACTTTCCCTAATTTGGACGAGCATCTTTCTTTCATTTAAGAGGCATCTGACTGGCATACTTGCACACACAAGTAAGGTCCCCCTCTTGAATGAAATGAATCTAGTTATTCTGTCACTCTTTCAAAATGTTTGTGGTAGAATAGTACTAATACCTCTCTGTAGGGATAATTTCATGTCTCTTTACTGTAAACAGAGATTTAATTCCAAGCTTCAACCTTGAGCTTCAAGCAAGGCACCAAAAACATTAATTTCCCTAGTTAGTTCCCCGAACTACATTAAGCTCTGACTTCCACTAGGGATATGTAGGCATGAGGTTCACAAGGAATCTCAGCGAGCTAATAAAAAAACCAAAAATAGTCAGTCTGTCTGTCTATCTGTCTTTTCAAATCAATTCAATTCCTTCTCCTAACACAAAGGAGAAACTTTCCCAATCATTAGCAATAAACACAAACACAATGACACAGAGAAGGTTCCTGTAGAGTACTACAGATATGTAGGGTGTTTAAACACTTCCCTATGTATAACCGACCTCCCGGACTCCAGAATTTCTAGTCTAGGTGTAAATCCCCACACTTAGCAAACTCCTAGGGTTTAGTTGAGATCTTTTTTCCCCTTTCCTACTCGTAGGACAAATAAGAAAGTTCGTGTGATATCGTAGGAAGAACTGAAATAAAATTCATCCCACCACGGGCGCATTCTCCTTCCAAATTTCGCGTGAAGGGTTTAGCGTGCCGTCCTCCCAAGTGAAACGGGGAGGTAAAGAAAACGACACCACAGAAAAATGGCGACTCTGCTGGGGATATAAGTGTTCAAAACCTTGGTTTTTCATCCAAACCAATGGTTGACCTGTTGCTGGTCCAGCCCCAATGAGGAATTAGGGATGCCAAATTCCCCCTCAAACAAGAGAGGTCCTGCCTAACCTCTGTGTCATATCATGTGTTTGTTGCATATATATTTGTTTATTTTGTTTATTCTGTATCGAGAAAGGGCTTGATTCCCCCTT